>NC_090184.1:29545882-29845882 GCF_024679245.1 Pseudorasbora parva
CTCAATAAATCAAGACTATTTATTTTAATCAACAGATTTGTATGTTGTAACTATTTTTTATTATAATGTTTAATGTAAAAAAATGCTTTAAAAGGATGCTATATAACGGATACTGGCATAGCCAGAACTCCTCTAGGGCTCTATTGTGAATTTCTGTGGATTTCTTTGTCATCTAGGTTTAAAACCCTGTGTTTTTCTCTTTCACACTCTCTTCGCTGACTTCTCAGAGAGGATTTCTGGGGAACGAGGGGCTTTTGACAATCAAACCAATAGGGATGCTCTAACTCTTTCTCTCCCGCTCTGCATCTCTCCGCAGTCCCGTTTGAATGGTGGGACGGGAAGAGGATTGGGGGGATGGGTGAAAGAGGGGCAGGGGGTGGACTATAGGCTCTATTTTTCCATGGACTCCATCCATCTCAACCGCATATTTCTGTCAGGTCCAGGGAGATGAGGCTAATTATCCTGCTATTCATCTTCTCTCTCTTCATCCTAATCTCTCCCGCTCTCTCCACTTCTCTGTATGTGCATATATGTATGTGTGTGTGTTCCCACATTTCGCCATGTGCGTCTGAGCATGAATGTGTGTTTTCATGCATGTAAGATTGTTTTTACGGAAGCTGTTCGTATCATGATCTCTGCTTTACAAAACGGTCTCATTTAAAGTCCCATCAACAGAAACACCAGTCTGCCAGAGTCAACCCCATTGGAAACCTCTGGACCAGAATTAAGCATGACATGTCTGTGCCTGTGTTCACATCACCAATCTAACAGGCTTCAAATCCCCTCTTCGTTCTGCTTTTTTCTGTGTTTGTGCGTGCACACGCATTCAATTAACAGCAGCAGAGGGGTTTGTTCTGTATAATCCAGGAAGTCTACTATAAAATCAAAACAAACTGGCGAGACTGGTCCGTACAGATTTCTAAGTGCATATTTGTCGTCTTTCTAGAATCTTCTCAATCTCCAGACATTTCTTCCCAGGTAATTAGATCGCAGCACTTGTTAAGCTAAAAAAGAAAAAAAATGGAGATAAGATTCCCTCTCTCGCTCCCCTCTCCCATTATGGTTTCTTACTCCCCCAGAGCTATTTGACTACTGTATCACAACTTGAAAGTTGTGGAAAGTCCTGAGCTGTCAGGAGGCATCAGAGAGCTGCGGTGCCCTGCGGTGATATCGTCTCTCCGTGCTGCTAAGATGGAGGCCAGCGCCCTTTCATCCTCTCCTGGAGAAAGACGCTCTTTCATTCTCTCAAAGGTAACACGTCTAACAACATCAAGGTGAGAGAGATTGCAGATGCGGCGCAGGAAATTCTGCTGTGCAACTGGGATGCTGGAAGGAACAAAGAGTGTTAGTGAGAAAATATCAAACACATGGGGATTGGTGTAATGAATTTAGATGGTCTATTTAGATACCGACATCTGTGTTTAGGGAGAAAAGCCCAGTTTGAAGTTTCACAAACCTGAATGAATGACCAGGGCCTTTCCTGATGAGAAATTAATGAGGTCTAGCAGATCCTATTAAAATGTGTCTCTCTGTTAAATATGATTTTCCTGTTTCAAGGTCATGCAAGTAGCAGCAATTTAGATAACTGTATACTCATGTAATTAAGCTCCGTATTGTGTAGACACAGCTTTAACCCCACAGACAGCATATCAGTGACTAACTGTAGCCTAACTGTATTAAACATGGGCCAGGAAATGTTCTATATTCAGCAGATTGAAGACCATAGGGATTTGGGTTACAGTAAATTGAATTGAACTTGATGGAGTTGGGCATAATGAGAAAACATATTCAGAAAAACATTAATTTTGTAAAATAGTCTGACAATGGGGGTGGGGGGGGTCTTGCATTTTTAATAGATTCGTTTTTATTATGGACTCTTAAAATACTTCTGAAAAATTCAATTACAAAGAATGTAGTCATGTATTGTTTGCATCTCAGTGCAAGAGTACTCAGTCATGGGTTGCAGCCGAAATCGCATACTTCCCTATATAGTAGATGAAAAACAGTATATGACAAAAGAAATATGTCTGAATTCACAGTATTCATAAAAGACCTAGGCAAAAAGAACTTGGATGACCTGTACCACTTTACTATATCCCAAGGCCAAAGGAGTGGATTTGTGAATGGCAAATTATTGACACAAATGACACTGGCAAGTGTACCTGGATTACATTCATACTACATACATTCATACTATATAGAACATACTTTTATAATGGTCAAACATTAGGTATGTATTTATATAAAGTACCTACTCTACAGCCTATAGTCTATATATAAAGAAAACAAAGGCAGCTGTTTTTTTAGTGCTTTAAGTTAAGTTGTTTTTTAAAGCTTATAAGTTTCATATGAAGGTCATGTTAAACCTGTTTTGAAAGCTGTTTTATGCCTTCATCATTTACTTCATAAACGTAAAAAGAAATTACATTTTAAAAGCTATGATAACATAAAGGAGTGTCATAAACAGAATTTTTTTTTCGATATTTATTGTGTGAAATTGTTTTAAATCAATTATTCCACCAATTATGACCGTGAGATTTCCATCACAGCTTTTAATGAGATGTGTTAAGAAAAAGAAAACATAGGACTAAATCAAAATAACTGAAAAAAATAATTTCCAAATTACACAAAATTTGAAAATACTTATCTAATAATTGTATATTATGATATATATATATAATGCATGCTAATTGTTAAATTAGCCTTAGCAAGACAAAAAAAAATTGCAGTTACATGCTATTAAAACCATATAATGACAGAATTCTTTTGTGGTGAATGATACTATAGACTCTTGGACATTGTTGGAGGACAAATTTACAAAATGGTGGACATGTACAAAAAGTGTGAAAGTGTGTTTACGCCATTTCTTTTTTGAAAGTCCAAGATTTCAATGCTAACCGACTAAACACCCTCGCACATGTAGGTGTGGCTGTGTTGTCATGAATTTTTTGGAAGATGAATAGACAGACAGGCCGAAAATGAAGCATGGCCTTTAGCCTTATAATCCTGCTTACAATGCAAAGAGAGTGCTGAACTTACCAGAACAACACTGCCTGCGTGCCTGCCTCCTGCTGAGACCAGAGAATATGGACGCTTGATAGCTGGTACGTCAGCACGTGGGGCCCACACCAGTACAAACTCCGTCACACTTGAGTACAAAGACACAGTAAAAAAGGGAAATTAACAAATGTCTGATGACACAAATGATACATCTGTTTCTCAAAACCCCAATGTGTGCACACAGAAAAATAGGGTGTCAAAATTGAACCTTTAGAGGTACAACAGCTTGTCGCTGGGGCAGTACCCTTAAAAGGACATCTTTGTACCATTTTTACCACAAAAAGGTTCATAGTAGTACCTTAAGGTATGCATTTGTACTCAAAGGTACTAATATGCACCTTTTAGGAGTAAAAAAGGTATAAAGATGTCCTTTAAGGGTACTGCCCCAGCGACAAGCTGTTGTACCCCTAAAGGTTCAATTTTGACCCCCTATTTTTCTGTGCGTGGGAACATTTTACCATTTCTTTTTAATCACAAATCAGTTCTGTTACCAAAAAGCTGAAAAATTGGTTAAGATGAGATGCTTTGAGATGCATTTTTTTACCCAAAAATCCAGAATAATGAAGTTTTATAGTGCAACTGCTTGCATCAGGTTGTACAGGTGCTGAGTGATTTATGGCTCTTCTCTGTGATGTGGTTTAGTTGAAGGGGTGTCATTTATGCTATTCTTTATCTCTGTCCCGGCCTGTCAAACATACCAGCCCGCTGGCTCCGTGTCGAGAGCTTGCATGTCTCAAAAATGGGAAGTTGTCAGGGAGTGACGAGACAGAGGTGAAACAAAATCTACAAGCCCAATTCTCTGATGAGTCTGTCTTTGTTGTCAACGAGTGACGGCTAATGAAGTGTGAGATATTCATCTTTGTTCTTTATGGCTAGATGAAATAGTTTATCTTGTGCACATTTCATATGTTTAACCACAAAACACAATTTTTCATCGGCTCATAAAAGCTAGATCTTACACGTATGCATGTGAATTATATTAGGTGTCTGCGCTCCAGTGCGATACTTCAACACCAAAATTACAGAGCATATTCTAAATCATAACATCTGAATCTGGAAAAAATCTCAGAGATGACACACTTTAAACAAAAACACACCTATTTTATGGTGTATGTATAGAAAATAGCTATGATTATTACGTTTTACTGTCTCGCCTGGAAAAACGCTAAAAAAGTACACTGTCCATTAATGCTGAATGTTTTCTCTGGCTGTAAATTCTACAGAAAGTCCCCAAAGGACATACCATCCTTTGTTTCCGCTGTTTATCTATAGCAGGTTCAGGTAATGAAGTCAGCAGTCGTATAACACACTAGATGTAGAGGCTGAGACACCTGTTTGGTGCTGGAAGTCAGTAGGGGAGGAAGAGCAGGTAATAAGCACCTGACACAAAGAGAGGCAGCTGTCAGAAACAGTCAGGCTGTCCAGAGGCTGTATAATGAGGTGTGTTCTGAAGGAAATGCTCCAAGTGTAATTAGGGTCCAGCTAACTCTGTAGCCTGCGGCTGTCAACTGCCTATTTTTCATCATAACACATCTGCAGGACTCAAGGCCATGGAAACAAGGGGGAAAAAATAGTGATTGAAATATGTTGTCAGATCAGAGCTGAACCAATAAAATGATCAGCGGGCATGAGGAGTCCCACTGAGACAGCTGGAAAATGTGAGCAATAAAACAAGGTTTCTAGTCTTTAGCTTAGGTAAACACGTCAACAGTGCACTGCATTTTAGAACCTAAAATATTGTAAGTTATTTATTGAAGGTTACTTGACACTTAATTATTTAGGAGTTGATAGATACTTTAATTTTGATTGGTCAATCGTCACCATCCAGGGGTCAGATATTTTTCTAATAAAAAATTGTAATGAAAAAATAGTCACCTAATGGAAGTTGGTTTCCGCCACAGAATAAAAAAAATAAAAAAGGTAACTGCGAATTTATCCCACAATTCTGACTTTTTTTCCAGAATACTAGAAAAGGCAGTGTCTTCACAAATATGCTCCTTTTTACATGTACATTTAAATTTAATACTTTAGCAGACACTTTTATCCAAAGCGACTTACAAATGAGGAGAGCAATAGAAGTCCTTTTTAAAATTAAATTATATCTGTGAGGATTTTTCAGGATTTAGACTGTATCATAGTACAAATGATTTGCTCTTATCATCCGACCATGGTTGTATATCTCTATTAGTGTTGCTCGATCTTAGCACTGCATTCGATATTACTGACCACAACATTCTTTTGAATGGTCTAGAAAATTATATTGGCATGAGTGGAATTGCATTGGCATGGTTTCAATCATACTTTTAAACCTAGATACCTAGTAGTAACCTAGAATACTTTCTAACACTTGATGGTTCCTCTGTCAAGTCCTTGTTGTCAGAACCTTGCTGTGCAAATTTGATACCAATCTTTTATTTGAAAGCCACATTTCTAGCATCTGTAAAACTGCATTCTACCATCTTAAAAATATATCAAAATTATGGCACATGCTTTCAATGCAAAATTCTAAACAGGTAGTTGATGCGTTCATGACCTCAAGGCTAGATTATTGTAATGCTCTACTGGGTGGTTGCCCTGCTCTCTTAATATAAACTGCAGCTGGTACAAAACGCAGCAGCTCAAGTTTTTTCTAGAACCAGGAAGTGTGACCATATTAGCCTGGTTCTGTCAACACTGCACTGGCTCCCTATTAAACCTTGCATACATTTTAAAATCTTGCTAATTACTTACAAAGCACTAAATGGTTTACCTCCCCAGTACTTGAGCGAGCTCTTAATGCATTATACTCCATCGCGTCTATTGCAATCTCAAAATTCTGGCCAGTTGATAAAACCTATATCAAAATCAACTGCAGGCGGTCAATCCTTTTCCTGTTTAGCATAAAAGTAGACTAAAATTAATCTCTTTACTACATACACATAGAATATTATGCATTTCTATTATTCAAATCGGTTAAATTATTGTTTAGCACTAGGTCAGCCAAAACCGGGAACACTTCCCATAACACCTGATGCACTCGTTACAAAATAAGAAGAATTGCATCTATGCAAATCTTAGTCTCTCTGTTTATCCCGAGGTTTACTACAGTCAGCCGGATCCGGGCCATATCCAGGTCAGATGGTGGACCTGCGCCTAAACATGACAAACACATCCCTAAAATGTCTGCAGAGACCATGTCAATTAAACTCCCCCCTGTAAATGCTGCGTAAATCGACACAACATCCTCAGTAAACCTGTCTCCGGTGTGACGACTCTAATCTTTCAAATAATCTTATTTATATCTTATATAGATTTTTCATCGGCCAGAGGAGAACTGGCACCCCGACTGAGCTTGGTTTTTCCCAAGGTTTATTTCTCCATTCTGGCCCCTGAAGGAGTTTTTGTTCCTTGACACCTTCCCGCTCAGTTGGGGACACTAAAATTGCAAATATTTTACTGATCTGCCCACATATATCACTCTATATGATAATTGAAATAGCTGGATAACATCACCGTTTTCTCCAGAGTGTCTATACAGCCGAATCAAATTCTGTTGCATTATTTTCCTCTTAACAAGCTGCTTTGAAACAATCGGCATTGTAAAAAGCGCTATATAAATAAAGGTGACTTGACTTGACTATAGCTACTCGCAATTGCAAGTTATAAAGTATCTCGCAATTCTGACTTTATAACACGCAATTAGATATAAAGTCAGAATTGTGAGATATAACTTTATAACACACAATTCTGATTTAGTATTTATATGAGATATAAACACACAATTGTGAAATAAAAAGTTGCAATTATCTTTTTAAATGTTTTATGATCATGTTGCATAGTCACAAACAAACGCAGAGGAAGCATTAAAATAATATAAATTATATGGTATTTAATTATTTCTAGATTACATTTAATCGATTAATTGTTAATTGATAAAATCATTGTTTTGATAAATGTATTTTGGGTTGTGTAGGGTACATGTCAAGATGGTGTCAACAGAGTGCATAAATTATTTTTGCGAAGCAATTGATTTAATTGATTTCAGAAAACATTAGGTCTTCGAATCGAACTTCACAGATGACCGATCAGTGTATGATATCAAAGTACTGCAAGACAGATACGAAAGCAGAGAGCCGTCTGCTCTCGAAGCAATCTTGGCCTACCCAGCACCCCTTAAAGTTCAACACACCAATGCTCCTTCCAAAATCACACTTTCTTGAGTGGGTACTTATTTTGAAGTAATAACATTGTGACCACTAAAAAAGTATGTTCTGTATATAGTATAAATGTAATCCGGACAGTTCATTCACCATGTTGTATCTGTTGGATCACTTCACTGTCATTTACAAATTATTTTCTTTGGCCTCATTGGATAAAGTGTCCACTGTATACATAAGTCAGAATCTTTTGTTCATTAGACCTGCACAACTTTCATGTCTTTTGTATGTACGTCACACTGCAATCAATTAATCATTAAATGGCCCTGATATGTCACTAGACATTAAGAAATCATGTTAATTTCAAATACTTATATCACTGACAACAGTAATCCAGCCAGGATATTGTCATTTAAAAGTTGTTGTAGCAGCCCTTAACTGATGTTGATGTTGACATGTTGTGTTTTGGCCTGAAGCTCCACCCTCCTCTTATCAACCAATCATGAAGTCAGTAGTGTTTCAGCATCCGGGTTGCCAGCTCTCCTCTAGTTACCACAGCTGCAGCTACAAACGATCCTGATGATCCTGCAGCCTATCTGGCAACCTCTAGTCAGGGGGGAAGGGGAGAGGAGATAGACCTGCAGTACCAGTTTTGGCCACAATCTTACATACACTTCCTTTAAATGGAAGGCTGAAATCCTCCTCAGCATTAAATACTAGAATGAGAGGGTCTAGTAAGTGAGCATGGCTACGTCACACATTCCCGCCCCCACCATTGCACGAAAATACTAATAAAACTTCATTTTGAAAAATACTTGTTTTTAAATGTAACTGGTCTTCTATTAATATAGTAAATGACAACCGTCTGTGGTGTCGCAGTTGCTTATTGGCAGTTTAGTTTTAAGTGATTCATTTACACCAAAACAAAAGATAACATGTATGCCTTAATGCTTTTGTCTTACATTTCAGATTGAACTCAGGCAAGCTCAGTGCCATCTTGTTTTCCGTAAATTCTTGGATGATTTAAAGACTTGAAGGATACACATGATGCATCCTTCAAAATGAGCTCAACGAGGGACACGAAACAAAGATCCTTCAAATTCAGCGGTGTGTGATGACATGGCAGTCTCTTTAAATCTGAGAGAAGCATTGATCAACAGCTACTGTGTAAGTTTTTGTATCTTTTCTCGTTTGATTGTTGGCTCATTTGTTGTCACTGCTCTCGATTAAATGAGACTTGTTACAGCACTTGCAGGCTGTTGCCCTGGTTTGTTTAGTTGCTTCTATTACTCTCCTGATTTTAAAGTTACGATAAAAGTGTCTGCTAAATGATTAGATGCAAATATAAATGTAAAAATGGTTAAAATGGCAACTACTACATGTTTATATAACTACCTGAATTAATCATGAATTACATTAGGAATACATGTTAATAAAGCCTTTATTAACACACTATTAACTACTATTAAGACAACAAGTAACTATATGAGTAACTATTCTAAATAAGTATGTATAAATAAGATGTATCAATTTAAAAAGTTTCAATAATCATTTACTTACACTTTCTAAATGATCTTATGAACCACTGACCACTAATTTGTAAATAATGTATACATAATATAGAAATGTTTCATTAGTAAATTATGAAAATACAATTATTAAACTCATTATAGATATACTTATAAATCAAGAAAAAAGCATATATATATATATATATATATATATATATATATATATATATATATATATATATATATATATATATATATATATATATATATATATATATACACTTATAAATGGCTTATTAATGTCTACTAATGCTTTATAAAGGATTAATTAACTATTTACTAATGCATTGTACTGTGCAGTTATTATAAAGTGTTATTAATAACATTATGCATGCCACACGTATGGTATGTGTCCAGTCTGCTCTCTGGATTGACCTTAAACTTGTTGTTTCATAAATGTAGGCCTACCTTGCGTCCCATAACCCCAAAGAACATCTGTTTTTATTTTACTGTAATATTCTTGCAAGGCTGCTTGATATGCACACTGTAGTTGAATATTTTACTTAGAGGAAACAGATAAGACTATTAAATTATTTAAACTCAAATCAGTATTTCCTGTCTATGGGCCCTTCCATACACCCGGCGCCACATTGTTTCAATAGCAATTGGTTCATCTGTCTGAAAAAAAGGTGTGTTCATGCGCATTATTGTCACGTTACTATTTTGAGGCAAGTGAAATCGATGGTATTTTTTGTGTTATTTTAAGGGCATGTTAATAATATGCAGCTATAGGCGGGTGCACAACGCACGTCTACTCTGCTTATTGAACACATAGGGATGCGCAACAGCACACAAACATTTTTAAATATTAAAAATATTTTCAGATATTTTCCTCTCTGAAGAAGCGCTCAATTTTTCTGCTTGCAAATTCCGCCATGTAAATAGCGAATCCACCATGGTACAAGTACAACTGGCTTTTAAAGGGAATGGGAGATGAGACTCTGTTTGGTTTATTGCACATTATGCCCAAAGCACATGACTCATTAGGAAACCAGGTACAACCCTTTTGGACCATGCGCTTGGCTAATCATTTTTTTGACACACCCTAAGTGCACCTGTGCCAAGTGCTCAGATCTTTAAAATAGGGCCCTAAGTATTTGTTAAGTTGCCATGTAAAGGGCATGATTGACTTAGATTATCCCTAATCTAGTAAAGCAATTATATATAAATCTGAAAGGCTCAACAGAAATCAAGACTCATAAGACCAGGCAAGATTTTTCCTGAGAAATTCTGAGATGAGTGGAACCCGGTGGGGTCTTCTGCTGTTGTAGCCCATCCGTCTCAAGGTTGTGCGTGTTGCGGCTTCACAAATTCTTTGCTGCATACTTTGGTTGTAACGAGTGGATATTTCAAAGTTGCTCTTCTATCAGCTTGAATCAGTCGGCCCATTCTCCTCTGACCTCTAGCATCAACAAGGCATTTTCGCCTACAGCACTGCCGTATACTGGATGTGTTTCCCTTTTCACACCATTCTTTGTAAACCCTAGAAATGGTTGTGTGTGAAAATCCCAGTAACTGAGCAGATTGTGAAATACTCAGACCGGCCCGTCTGGCACCAACAACCATGTCATGCTCAAAAGGCTTAAATCACCTTTCTTTCCCATTCTGACATTCAGTTTGGAGTTCAGAAGATTGTCTTGACCAGGACCCCACCCCTAAATGCATTGAAGCAACTGCCATGTGATTGGTTGATTAAATAATTCCATTAATGAGAAATTGAACAGGTGTTCTTAATAATCCTTTGGGTGAGTATATATATATATATATATATATATATATATATATATATATATATATATATATATATATATATATATATATATATATATATATATATATATATATATATATATACACACACACACATACATACATACATACATACATACATACACACATTTCTTTCTAATACAGTGCCAACCATCATCATTGGCATTGTGTAATAGTGGCACTGGGATTTTGAGGGTGAACAAAAGCCTGTGGTGGCAGAGGAGCACAAAAGCATGGCTGAAGCATCATAAGGGATGGATACGTTCCCATCAAGCTGGAAGACAAAACAGAGAGCCACAGGGGAACGGATGCAGCAGATTTATTTACTATCCACCTTTAGACTGCAGCATGAAATCACACGTGCAAGAACAGGGTGAAAAAGCAACCATTTGCACAATTGAGGAAGAATAATAATAAGAAAATTATCGAATACTACAGTAATTCAAATTAGCATGTGAGAAATGTTTCAATAATCAGCATATCATTTGCCCTTAAACAAGCCTGCTTCAGTGACTCAGATTTGAGTTATTATACAGTATAAATATCATCAGAATATGTTTTAGAAATGTAGAAAGGACATTTCTTTGTCTTTCATTCCAGCTTGATGACTCTTTTTGTCTTTGCCTGCACTGTTATAGAATTACCACACCCAAAAACGTGTGAGCACACACACACACAGATGCCCTCTTCTGGTCAGGTTGGAGTATATTCTGATATGTCATTGCGATTGTATTTAATTTGAATCATATATAGTTCAGGACATATAAATCAGAAATAAAGCATGCATATATGCATATATTCTGTTACTATTTTAAAAGAAAACAGTCTGTATCAATATTTGTCATATTTTTATACATATACTTAGACAGTAACACAGTTTTAAAGGAAGACTTGTTGATTTTTTTTTAGATAGATAAATAGATAGATAGATAGATAGATAGATAGATAGATAGATAGATAGATAGATAGATAGATAGATAGATAGATAGATAGATAGATAGATAGATAGATAGATAGATAGATAGATAGATAGATAGATAGATAGATAGATAGATAGATAGATAGATAGATAGATAGATCAATGAATATTAACAAACAAGATCATCCTTATCCCTAATCCAAGGAAAATGCCTAAAACTGCTTTAAAATAATAAAACTAGATTTTTGTTCATTGCCTCATTTGTGTCCATACTACACTATACACTTGGAAGTGGTTTCACTGAAAATCTGTGGCTTTTATAGATACATCTGAGGCTTCATGGGATGGACAATGGGAGAAGGGTGTCAGCCAATTCAAACTGTAGTCCCTGTAAAACAGCAAGACGTTGCTTTGTCACATTGTCAGACTTTCAAAAACTGTGTGCATATTCTGTGAATTTAATCTACATTCTTGTTTTGATCATCCTGAACATATCATTGCGTATGTAATTTGTCTAAGGATGAGGGAAGAACCTGAGAGGACCTGTTGATTTTTTGTCCTTTCCTCCTCTGAAACTCTTCCTCATCCACTGTCCACACCGCTCCCGTCCTCCCGTCCACGCGCACAAAGCATTTGTGGAGACTAAGATTGTGTCGCACGGCATTCTGAGAAAAAAGTTGAAGCAGTTATAAATCAGAAAATATAATTTTGTATTTATATGAATTAGACCTGGTGGTGTTTAGTGAGATTATTCAGCATGTTTTTATCATGTCAACAGTGGCACCATGTGGACAAAAATATAATGTCCCCAAAGTGGAGTTTGAGATAAAAGGCCAATCTCAGGATATCAGAGGTCAACCTGCTGAAGGTTGGAGCTTATTTTGTTTTAAGTAAGCCAATTTGTATAGCATTGAATTAGACACACGTGAACATTTAAGTCTCTCACAATATATATCAAAAAAATATATATAAAAAATGCTTAAAACAGAAATAGGACTGATCCCAGGTCTCAAACTGATGTTTTTTTGAGTGCAGCAGAATTTTTAGAACCTTCCATGTAGGCGAATTATGACGGAAATAGTAAAACATTCTTGTGAACCAATTGTAGATTTCATTTAACGTCCGCTGTTTCTCTGGGGCGTCCAGGATTGACTGTAGGAATCAATGATAAATCACATTTATACATTTTAAAATAAGCATTAAAATGTATATAATTGTACTTACTACTATAGATAGATAGATAGATAGATAGATAGATAGATAGATAGATAGATAGATAGATAGATAGATAGATAGATAGATAGATAGATAGATAGATAGATAGATAGATAGATAGATAGATAGATAGATAGATAGATAGATAGATAGATAGATAGATAGATAGATAGATAGATAGATAGATAGATAGATAGATAGATGCTACTTACCCATCTAATTAGAAAAGCATATGTATATGGCGGTCGTATATTGGCATATTTGTAGTATTCAACACCGCTAACGAAATCTGTAATTTGCAGAAAACCAAATTACTTAACAGAACATCACACAACAATTCTTGGAAATTGACTGTCAACACTCATATGTGCATTGTGCCTAATGTGTCGCTGTGTTTTTTCTGCCGGGTAATGCAAATGAGGCAGTCATTTTCGATAACATACTTGCATAATGCACCTAGCACTCAAGTTTTTCGAATAGCCGACTTATGAGCAACAACTCCAGCTGAGACTGTGTGAACCACTTTTGGTCCAGATTTTAGGCAGCCTTTGTGGTCTGCCTGCCAACTGTGACAGGAAACAAGCTAAATTAAAACTTCAACTGTAGTCATAGTGGTAGACCAACTTTCTACTGTCTGACCAATAACAACTGGAACGGAAGCAGAAGATGGGTGTTGCCTTCTCACTGTAAACGGTGTTGGATGGTAACCTTTAACTATTTGTATTTTTTTTCACCATATCAATTACACTTAATTGGATTATTCTTGTCTAAAGAAACTCTTCAGTTAGAGTTACGTGTGTTTAGAGGCACAGTAAGATGTGTATTTTGGATTTTAGCAGGTTTTACCTGGCAGCAAGTGTGGTGCAGATATATGCCAGGGTTCCTGTTGTACCGGTGCTTCACTAGCTCTCTTCATCCTGCCATCTGGCTCCCCCAACAGGGGCAAATTTAGTGCCAGTGGCCTGCACCGGCCTGTAGCAGCTCCCTGATAAAGAACACACAAGTCAGCCCATAATATGAGAGCGCCATTGAGCACGGCAATAGGTTGCCATAGACATCTTGAAATGAGTTCAACTACACTGTGTATAGATTTACTGACATTATGAATTCACAAAAAGGAAATGTCATGTTCACTATGAGAAATGCTATTTCTGTATGCTCTCACGAAACTTGTGGCAGCCTCAAAGAGTATTCTGGAGAGTCTTACAGTACATGTCGAGATGCAGTCAAAGAGTTGAAGGTGGATCTGCATGGCGTGAAGTTTCTGCTTCTCCTGAATGAGCTGAAGTCATCACATATAGCACATTAGAGCCAGTGGGTTCCCAAACCACTTTTACCAAGATGTTTGATTCTTTTGGGTTCACACACAATGACTCAAAACCAATGAAACCATGATTCACTTTCAACGCCTCATTCATACATTCATAATGACTGGTGATAATCAAATATGCACAGAGTAAGACTTGTGATGCTTGTAAGCGATCTTATCTCTGATGTACCTGATTCTCCATGTGGCGTACCAGGTCTTGCTGAATCTGCCACTGTGCAATTGATTTCTCATCTGTGCTGTGGTCTCGGTTCAGATGTCTAGACAGGTTGAGAATCGGAAATATCTGTGTCTTTCAGTTTGAAAATGATAAGACTCCAACAAGGGAAGCTCGCTTATTTGTTTCAGATATTGAAATAAAACACAGACTTACCTCAAAAAATGTGTGTATCCTTCAAAGACTTTATCACAGCCTGGCCAGCGACATTGGCCATTTACATACAGCGAGCTGAAACTCTGCATCTCTGTCTGGACAGGGCTGAGGAGGCCATGTGACATGTAAATATGCATATTGATGAACATTTATTACCTTCATGATTTTTATTTCTTCAGTGATACCTGTGATGGTGCAAGCTGGGAGATTGTTTCCTGTCAGCAACAGCCTGTATGGTACTCTGCGTGCTGTGACCGGTCTCTTTTCTTCTGTTCATAGCTGATGGGTGACTGTCATTTGCTAAAGAATGAGGCAAAACAGTGCACACCTGTGAATACTTTAACAATCATTTTGTTTTCAGTTATTTATTATATGATATTGTTTTATATATGTATTTTTATGTACACTGTAAAAAGAATATTTAGAAAAAAAGTTACCTGGTTGCCTTAAAATTTTGAGTTCATTGAAATTCAAATTTTGAGTTAATACAATGAACATGTTTTGAGATTCAACAACCTTATTTAATAAAACATTATTAAACGTATATTGGGTAATTGTACGTGTTTTATTTCTGATGACGCAGTGAAACATGCCAAATAGTGCTATTTTCATGATTTATCAATTTTTTTATGTGGTTCAGATACAATAATATTTAGAGTTTCTATTTATTAAACAAATTTCCTTCATTGTATCAACTCAAATTTTTAATTTCAATAAACTCAAAATTTTAAGGCAACCAGATTACTTACTTTTTTAAGTTAAACCAACAAAGAACAACATTTTTTACAGTGTATATATGTATTTTATATTTTATTATATTGTATAAATAATATATTTTTATATTCAAGATCAATTAAAATGTATTTAAATTATGAGTATTTTTATTGTATGAATAATATATTCTCATATTTATATATAATTTGATATAAAAAATAAAAAACTGAAAATGTACTGGTAATTTTCTGCCAGGACATTATCCAGTAATTTTACAGAAATTTCCGTTGACTCTTAAAACACAAACTAATGCAATGTGTAATTCAAAATACACATAAAAGACCTGTAAAAAACCAATATGGAAAATTCCTTCATATTTATATAGTACATTGTGCCATATTTTTACAGTGTACATTTGTGGTCAGATCTTTTCATGCACTCAAAAAACATACACTTTTTGTTTTAAAGATTTATGCAATTTAATTAATAGTAAAATTCCATCAAACTGAATTGAATAATTAAGTAATGTAATTGAATAATTGAACAATCCTCATTCATTTATTCAATTCAATTACTTAAAGGATTTTTTGTTGTTGCAGATTCTACAAGGTATATTTAAACTTATGACCTAAAAGTTTATATAGAACACAACAACAGCACCTCCCTCAGAGAGCAATCAAAAAACGTTTGTTTTCTTTCTTTTGAAACCTTTTGAATCGAAACACTTTGAAGAGGTTACATGCAGCAGTGTATGCGTTTCAAAACAGTTGCTTGACAGAACATGTAGCCTACATATGTGGAATATAATGATATATCTCTATGGATTTCACTACTTTGACTGTCAATAAAAAATATAAAGTTTGAATAATTCATTGGAACACAGACCCTGAAGCAGGAGAGCTGTAGAGCGGAGTACAGACGGCCTGATCTGGCCAGCTCGAGAATTCTCAAACACCAGCTGAAGAAACTGCATCCGTTCTTCATCACCAGCTCTCTGCACACGTACACATACACACAGAGAATCACGCCAACACCCTCTCCACAATAAAGGCCATTCTCTGAGAGCTTCATGCTTTTAAACATCAGCAGCTTATTAATCTACCTGGCATAGTGGATGTTTTAAGAATGTTGAGTTGTTGGATGGAACAGTATGGACTGATGCCATTGTCTGAGGGGCAGGATACAGAAATCAGAAAGAAAATTAAAAACGCATCTATACACTAAATGATTTGGAATCTTCAGAAAATACAGTGTAAATAATGCAAACAACCTGAGTCTTCATTTAAGGCATTGAAAATACCAGAAAATGAAGCCCACTCACAGAACGTACAGCAGATGAAAGATCTTCCATGTGCGAAGAATGTTCGTTCGTCAGAGGGGGAGACGCAATACGCTCTTCTTTCAGTTGTGGCTGTCGTTCATTTTCTCTCCCACTCACCCGCTTGTCACTTTCTCTCTCAGACTGAGGCATTCCTGAATTCAAGAGTTTGACAAAGATTGCAAGTTGGTGTGCAGCGTTATATACTTACAATACTTACATTTCACATAATACATGTGGAAAAGAGAACAAAACAATTAGTTAACAATTTTTTTTCAAATAATAGTTTTGTATTGCGTTGTATTGTAAGTATATGCATGCATGTGTTTATTTATTTAGAATGTTTTCATGGTCTAAGTTCTGTGAGTTCTACTTATATTATTTTAATAAGGGACATTTTTCTTTGACAGTCTTTAAAGGTGTGATGAATTGAGGAATCAACTTTTGATATATAAAAGGTTATGGTAATATAAGAATATCCTGTAAGTTTCAGAGCTGAAAACTTCCTTGTTAGTCAAAGAAAAGCTTTTATAGACACCAGGCTCAGCAAATGGTCCTGTGCTTCATACTGACTTCAGTGCAAGACGAAACACACTAATCCAGTAGCCCCGCCCACTGACTCATGGAGGGCTCGTGTTAGCTGGTCAACAACAATAAATATGCCTTGGAAGATTAAGATATTTTCTGGTTGTAGAAGAACACAGTCGCTGCATAAGCTTCCTTTTGATCCTAATATTAGGAATGAGTGGTTGAACTTTATTTTTAATGAAGTTCCAGCTCACGTGGGGAAGACATTCACTTCAGTTCACTGCGGGGTCGTTTGTAAACAAATCTCCGGTAGATGCTGGATTTGGATCCGACAGGAATGGTACAACACACATGTGAGTAAAATGTGTTTTTATATGTAATAGAATTGCATTGTTATAGATTGTTTTAGCTTATGTGTAGGTGTCTAACAGAGCATACCTTTAATATGCTGGACTCAGACACGCTTGGGCCAGGGCTCGCAAAGCCCGGCAGGCCGATCAATCTCATTATATTCCGTTCTTGTTCTGCTATTCTCTCTCTCAAGTTGACATCTGAAGGGCTGCGCGCATCGAACGTGTATGTGTGTGCGCGCGGTTCACGCTTATATCGTCCATGCCGGCTATGAGTAATATAAAAATAATAGTCCAATTAATTGCGGGTCGATGAGAAATAAAACATTTTGTTTGTTTGATAAAGACGTTTACAGCCCTGTGATTGAGAAAATCATTCTGGTTGCCGCTTCTCCCTCATTCTCTCCTCTCTCATGTCACTGAACTGACAGGGGAGCTTAAGCTCATTAAAATATGCAAATCTTATCCAACCCTAGCCTTGGGCGTTTAGTTCCAAGTCTCCAGTGCAGCACGCCCATCAAAACCGTTCAGGAGAGAGCCTCGAAACCAGTGTAAAAAATAGCCTATTACTTATTAGTTATGATGTTTTTGAATGTAAAAACCACACAAATGTCATTCGTTCACCTCAGACAACAGTATAAAATATTTTTAAAAAGCCAGTTAATGACACCTTTACATTTTGTTTTTACTTTACTATTTTCTATGAAATCATCTGAATTAGATATGCATATAAGGCAATATATGAGAAGCTGTTTCAAATGTGCTGCGTAACACAAGAGAATGAACCTCATTGGTTCTTGTGGAAGCTCAAACATGCTGCGCAACACAAGAGAATGAACCTCATTGGTTCTTGTGGAAGCTCAAACGTGCTGCGCAACACAAGAGAATGAACCTCATTGGTTCTTGTGGAAGCTCAAACATGCTGCGCAACACAAGAGAATGAACCTCATTGGTTCTTTTGGAAGCTCAAACGTGCTGCGCAACACAAGAGAATGAACCTCATTGGTTCTTGTGGAAGCTCAAACGTGCTGCGCAACACAAGAGAATGAACCTCATTGGTTCTTGTGGAAGCTCAAACGTGCTGCGCAACACAAGAGAATGAACCTCATTAGTTCTTGTGGAAGCTCAAACGTGCTGCGCAACACAAGAGAATGAACCTCATTGGTTCTTGTGGAAGCTCAAACGTGCTGCGCAACACAAGAGAATGAACCTCATTGGTTCTTGCGGAAGCTCAAATGCGCTGCATAACACAAGAATGAACCTCATTGGTTCTTGAACGTCAAGTAAGCATGCTTGAGCTTTCGTTTACCACAGCTGATGTGCATTGATTAATTTTTATAATAAAAGCCTAAAATCAATCTGTTCATCATATAAAGCGATCGTGTCTCTTCATTTAAATCGATAAAATTTGGACTCAGCCGTTCAATTCAAATGGATTAGTTTTTCAATCTCTTAAGACATTTTTGAGTGGTAGTTGCGTAAACTGTCAATGGACGGACAGAAAGTCTTACAGGTTTGGAACAACGAGGATGAGTAAATGACGACAGAATTTTCTTTTTGGGGTGAACTAACCCTTTAAATATGTTGTAAATGCATACAAAAATAGCAAGCCTTAAAAAAAGAAGGTGAACAAAATATTATTTGCATTCACAGAAAACAAGAGGGAAAATAAGAAGATGCTCGTATGAAATTGCTTTTGAAAGGAAAGTACGGCATGCATGTAAGGAATGTGAATCCCAGGAACACAGTCCTTCTTAAGATGGTATTTTCCCTGTAAGCACTGAGGGGGAGAATAATTAAAGCAAAGTGGCTGAGACTATAGCGTTCAATGGGACTATGTGTGCACAGACTATAATTTACAGTAACCGCAAGACCATAATAATTTATGACAAATCTCTAACCTCTAGCTATCATGTTTTTAGGTTAAAAAAATCCAGAAAAACATAAACACGAGAGAATGCTGAAATGTTGCCCAAAATGTGCGTGACATCTGTCTGTCAAACACAACACACACCTCTCCCACCTCAGGAAACCACACAAACACACTTTGCATTTTGCAAAAACATGCACAAAAGAAGCAACCCAGGAACAGGATAAGGATAAGACAGCAATAGAATGCGGTTGATGATGTTATTGAGCCTGAGTTCAGATAAGAGCATCTATAACAACACAATGATTTGTTTTCATACACACCTCTGCACTTTAAACAAACATCAAATGCAAGCAAACTAAATTCGAAATAAAAAATGTATTCATATGGATCTATTAAGAATAAAAATAACGGTAAAACTTTATTTTACAGTGCCATTGTTACACGTTACATGTACTTACCATAGTAATAATATGCATAATTACATCCAACTAACCCTGAAACAAACCCTAATGCTATAGTAAGTACATGTTACTAAATATCACTCAGCACTTAAATATATAATCACACTGTAACAATGACACCTTAAAATAAGTTATATTAGTTATATACACTAATTTCATACTTGCATTTTTATCAGTCACTTTTCTAGAGAATGTATGAAGGGTCTATCACACATT
Source organism: Pseudorasbora parva (assembly GCF_024679245.1). Taxonomy (NCBI): domain Eukaryota; kingdom Metazoa; phylum Chordata; class Actinopteri; order Cypriniformes; family Gobionidae; genus Pseudorasbora; species Pseudorasbora parva. The sequence goes on from NC_090184.1 coordinate 29,565,714, forward strand.
TAAGGTTGCTTTCAGGTTTACACAGCTCAGCGATGGAATATTACTCACTCATCTCACTTGACTCTTTTTCCTCTTTTCACATAAGTGTAGTCTTTAACTTGCCTCATAAGACAAAATCTAAGTGAAACTTCATATAGGAATCAATATTTGTCATCTACTTTCCTTTACATCTCTACCACATGAAACAAGTTGAAAAATTGAACTTTTTTTGTCTTTGTAAAATCAGGATGAAACAAAAATAAAACAAAACAAAATGATTCACAGTGACCATAACTTTATGTCTTTTGTCCTCCCACACTCATATTTCCATTGTCTGAATATTTGAAGGCATTTGTACATGCAGTAAACATAAACAGTTCCAAAGAATTTTAGCAAATTTCACGTGCGACATGCATTGTATCACACTGTATCATCATTTGCTTGGTTAACATGATTCAAATATTATTTAGAGGCGTTCAGATCAAAAAGAAGAAGTTTTTCTCTTGTAAATGAGCATGCGTTGTAAATATTTTAATTAAAAATGTCAAATCCCAACATAATCATATTATGTGCGTGCAGATCATTTAAATGCAGATATGAGTATTATAATCCAAAACTGTCTCATCTAAGGCCAACATGCAATACTTTGTCACCAGAGTTGTCATTAAATGACAGGCACTATTAAATCATCAGGAACAAGCAAGTAAATATTCACCAGCTTTCTTTACCTTGCGCCTTTGTAGTCAACCGTTGTCTTCCTGTGCAGTTCTGGTTAAAAATGAGAGTGAAAGGATCTTTATAGGATAAAAAAGACACAAAAAAAGAGAGAGAGATAAAATCTCACATCAAAGGAGTAAATGCAATGCTAGATTCTCCAATTTATATCATAGATCATGACATGAGGTAATGTAATTCCTCTATGAATGTCTAAGGACACATTGGAGACCATTTAACACCTCAGTCTGCAGGGGTTGAGTACTCGTTTCCATGTGTAAGATTAAACACAATGCTTTCTGTTAGTGTCTCTCTGAGAAAGGTAAGCACGATATTAAAAGGAAAATGGACTGTCCCTGACCCTTTTTATTCTACCTTGAGATTTAGTGAAAAAATATTATTTAAAGATTATGTATTGTTGTTGTTTTTTTACTTATGAGATATAAAATATTTTACAAATTAAATAATAACAAATATTATAGTAATATGTCTCATGCCTGCTGTGTGGGCATGAGACATAAACACGAGAGAAAACAAACACGAGAGAATGCTTAAATGATATATAATTTGATCTTAAAGTATAATTAATAATAATTATTCTATAAGATTATGTAGATTATAGTATATTTTTTTTCTTGTAATGAGTGAGCAGGTACTGTATTTCCATTATATATATGCAAATTATGCATGTATATATTTAAGATTTTTTTTATATTTATATATAAAATATTTATATTTATATCATATACATTATATACATATATAAAGTATGCAAATGTTTGTTAAAAAGATACATGTATTTGTGTGTATTCAAATATACATAGTAAATATACACAGTACTACACTTATCATGTGTAAACAAACTTTTATTTTGGATGTGATTAATCGCGATTTATCATTTGACAGCTATAATCATATATATATATTTTTTAATAATATATATATTATTCACTGGTCTATGGTCCTCGGAAACAGAGATTAGCCAATGTAAAGGAAAAAAAAGCTTTCCAAAAGATCAGCGATAATTTAATCGTGTAACACATCTGTTAAGTTGTAGGAAAGTTAATCTCATTTACGCTTTAGTAAATTGTTCAGTTTTCACGGAAAAGTGCATTTTAAGACTCACCTGAAGTTGTCACCTTCCCACATAGAATGTGTCATTACCAGTAGTCAGTATCCAGCACTTATTTATACTCAGCAAATACTCCGTCATCACAAAGGAAACAGGCATGTTGTATCTCAAAGGCATAATAAAGAAATACAAATCATACAGTTATACACATCATTTCATCACTGACTTTGAAGTTTCCTGCACTGTAAAAAATCCAACTTATGTTTTGTATGACAAATTCAGCTTTAAAGTTTATTTAACATGAAAAAAGCTGAGATAACTCAAACAAAGTTTGTACAACTCAAAAATGTTCTGCAGCTGCATGGTTGACTTAAACTTTTAAGTTAAGTTTTCTCAACTTTTTTTTTTTTACAGTGTGGGAGCATCTTTTATGCATCATTTTTAATTCTACATTAATATGATTTGTTGTTTAAGGGAGCTAATCGTTAACACTTTATTTTAAGGTTCAGTTATTAACTATTAACTATATATTATCATACATATTAATAGGATATTGGCTGTTTATTAAAACTCATAAAGCCCATATTAATGCCTTGTTCTGCATAACCTTATTCTACATCCCTTAATCCTACCCAATACCTAAACTTAAATACTACAAAAACTACCTTACTATTAATAAGTAGTAAATTGGGAGTTTATTGAGTCAAAAGTCGTAGTTAAAGGGTTAGTTCACCCAAAAATGAAATTGATGTCATTAATGACTCACCCTAATGTTGTTACACACCCGTAAGACCTCCGTTCATCTTCAGAACACAGTCCGAGATTCAACAGTTATGATTTGGATCACCAATGTCACGCGATCCGAATCATGAATCAATACGCTTTGGATCTTTATTTGTGGACTGAAAACAAACACGGAAGAGAAGAGAATGCTGAATAAAGTCGTCGTTTTTGTTATTTTTAGACCAAAATGTATTTTCGATGCTTCAAGAGATTCTAATTATCTAACTGATGTCACATATGGACTACTTTGATGATGTTTTTATTCCCTTTCTGGACATGGACAGTATAGTGTGCATACACTTGGATTCGCTCTCGGACTAAATATAAAATATCTTAAACTGTGTTCCGAAGATGAACAGAGGTCTAACGGGTGAAGAACCTAATGACATCAATTTCATTTTTGGATGAACTAACCCTTTAATAGTGAATATGTGTTCCTCATACTAAAGTGTTACCAGATAAACATTACACCTGGTGTCATTACAAAACCAGCAATAACATCAACAATGATGATTTTAATAATAATTTTTAAAAAATCATAAAGTCTCATGATCATTATCATTTTGATTTTGAATATTTTTCCCTTCCAGTTTTCTTTTCAGCACTAAACAATGTAACTAGGAAATAACAATTGCTCCCTAGAAATTACATGAATTTTACATAAAACTTTAGCTGTACACATGGCAGTCAATGCATAATTCCTAAAAATGATACATGTCATTGTATGCATATCACATTTAATATTCACTGCATCCTTTTGTGCCACTATAATAAATAAGAGAAAAGCATGTAGGAGAAATCATGTGTTAACGATTTCCTGCCGCTGAGACATTCGTCAAAAGAAAGTTTCTTTATTGTCATTTCTCTCCTACCATATGTGGTATAAGAAGAAGCAGACTTACAGGCAGTTAACGTACATATTCGACTACATAATGACATCCAAGTAACAAATGCTCACTCATGTCGTTCCAAACCTGTATGACTTTCTTTCTTCTGTAGAACACAACAGCATGTATTTTGATCAATTAAAGGTAAAAAAAAAAAAAAAGAGAGATATTAGTATTTTTTTGGTAACACTATTTTAAAGTGGAATTACACATTACTGTATGTTCTTGCTATAGTGATAACAGTAAATCATGCATAATTACAAGTAACTAACCCTAAACCAAACTCTAGCTGTAACTCTATAGTAAGAATGTAGTTAATTAATATTACTCAGTACTTCTTTGAGTAAGTACAATGTAATTATTATGTGTTATTGTTACAGTGTAATTACATATTTAAGTACTGAGCAATAATAATTAACTACATGTACTATTAGGTTACAATAGGATTAGGATTTGGTTGAGTGTTAGTTGCATGTAATTATGCATAATTTTCTGTTATTACCAAGGTAAATACATGTAACATATTTAACAAGGACACTGTAAAATAAAGCTTTGTCAAATAAAGTGGGACCTTTTTTTGTCCATACAAAGAAAATACAATGGGTTCAAATGTTGTTTGAACACCCAAGAACACCATTTGAACATTTTTCAAAATATCTTTGGCATTCAACAGAGGAAAGAAAGTCACTCAGGTTTGGAATGACATGATGGCGAGTAAATAATGAGATACGTTTCTATGTATTTTACTGTTTGCCTTTGTAGATGTTAATTATTTTTCATATTTTAATGTATCACAGTATAAAATATCCTAGGTGAGATCTGTTGCACTTTCTCACTGAATAAATAAAGCGGGGGGGGGGGGGGGGGGGGGATCCTTAGGGAAGATCAACTAAAAAAGCGCACAGATTCACTTGTCAGCTTCAATAATCTTTAAAATCCTGAAGCCAGAACTGACGACTTTGACTTCAGCAGTGTGTCTGCTATTTCTGAAGTATAACATTTTCGTGGCATCTGTATGTTTCTGGATATCTGCCTCTGTAGATGTGTATCTTTTTTTTTTCTACACAAATGTGAGTCAAATGTGTTTTAAGTAGTATGACTCAGTATTTCTTATTGTAGGTGTTCTCTGATTCAGCTGATTCGGATCCGTTTGTAGGTGTAAAATACTGATTTTACATTGTAGTGTAGTCGCTAAAGCGACATGACCTCAATATTCATGTGAGAATTATCACATAAAGTGCCAAACAGTGTGTGACCAAAGTGCATAGGCTGTTGCTGAAATGTGAAACTGGTTGGGATTTTGAAAACTGGGTCTTTCTTTCACATTGTTTCGTTATACATGTGAACTTGGCCTTAAAATTCGAACAATTGCCATGTATTTACCAACAAAACTGCTGTATTGCAAAAACTCTATCCACTATAATAAACATCAACTATCAACCTACATCAGACGACCTCTTCAAAAAGTTTACGTTTTTTATTATTATTATGCAGTGGGTTTTATGGACAATGCGTTTAATGGTAAATATATTTAGCTTTTCATATGTGATCATTTAAATATTAGTATTTTATGCCTATTTAATTATAATAAAACGTGAATCCGTGCGTCCATTTCAAAATGACTAAACTTAAAGTCAGCGTCGTTTTAAGCAAACAACAACTAAAACTGCTGCTGCAATCACACAGGAACACACACAACATTTCAATTTACATAAATGGGACTGTCCTCACAAGAGCAAAAGACAAGTTTGTTTTGATGAGAATTCTTATTTTTGTGGTTGGCAAATGTCACACATGTCATATTCTGATTTCTGATAAGCTGCTTTCTTATTTCCTTTGAAAGCCCGTCACTGATCGTCGGCAGTCACACAATTACATGACATTAAATTTGTACAGATAAACACTTTTACTGGAACGAGCGACAAAGATCTTACTAATTACAAAAAAGGAGCTCTCATTTATCTCAAATAAATCTCTTCATAATAAATGAACAAATTCCATGCTGCACTTACATATATTATTGGTCTATATCAGTAATTACAGCCTATTCTTTAAAAAAAAAAAAGATATATTAAGGAAAGGCTCTGTATTAAACAGTTGAACTGCATTATGGGTGAGGGATGGATGCTGATGCAGCCAAACGCGAATGTTAATTTGTCTTATTTTGAGCCATAGACTATGAAACAGACCTAAACAAAGCAGTTTTAATCAGTCTTCCCTTGAACTGGCCTTTGAGGTACCAATCAGGGTGAAGAATTGATTTGCATAAAAAAGTATGGCTAGGATCCATCTGTGCTGACAGACAGAAAAAGGATCAGGCATTGTGCTCTCTCTCTCTCTCTCTCTCTCTCTCTCTCTCGCTCTCTCTCTCTCTCTCTCTCTCTCTCTCTCTATATATATATATATATATATGATCAGGCATAACATTATTATTATTATCTCTTCATCACAGTGCTTGTTAGTGGGTGGGATATATTAGGCAACAAGTGAACATTTTGTCATCAAAGTTGATGTGTTAGAAGCAGGGAAAAGGGCAAGTGTATTTGAGTGAGTATTTCAAGGGCCAAATGACTGGGTCATAGTATCTCCAAAACTGCAGCTCCTGTGGGGTGTTCTCTGTCTGCAAAGGTCAGTATCTATCAAAAGTGCACTGTAAAAAAAAATCAGGTCTCCAATTGAACATTTTCAAGTGACTGATAACATCTACATTTTTCAGTTGGCCGAACTGAATTTCTGTGAAAAATTTAAAAAAAATTATCAAATCACAGATTTTTAATTCGGCCAACTGAAAAATTTAGATGTGATCAGTCACTAAAAAATTTCAATTAGAGACATGTTTTTTTTTTTACAGTGTGGTCCAAGGAAGGAACAGTGGTGAACCGGGCGACAGGGTCATGTGCTGCCATGGCTCATTGATGGACGATTGCACGTGCGGAGTGAAGGCTGGCCTGTGTTGTCCGATCAAACAGACAAGCTACTGTAGCTCAGATTAATAGTTAATCCTGGTTCTGATAGAAAGGTGTCAGAATACACAGTGCATCGCAGTTTGTTGCATATGGGGCTGCATAGCCGCAGACCAGCCAGGGTGCCCATCCTGACCCCTGTCCACCAATGAAAGCACCAACAGTGAGCATCAGAACTGGACCACAGAGCAATGGAAGAGGGTGGCCTGATCTGATGAATCACATTTTATTTTAGGTCACGTGTGGATGGCCAGGTGTGCTTTGCTTACCTGGAGAGCACATGGTACCAGGATGCGCTTTGGGAAGAAGGCAAGCCGCCGGAGGCAGTGATGCTTTGGGTAATGTTCTGCTGGGAAATCTTAGGTCCTGCCATCAATGTGGATGTTACTTTAACATGTACCACCTACCTAATCATGGCAGCAGATCATGTGCACCCTTTCATGGAAACGGTTGCTGTGGCCCTGTTTCAGCCGGATAACGTGCCCTGCCACAAAAAAAAAAAAAAAGTTTGAGATTTTGACTTGGCCTCAATCCAACTGAGAATCAGTGGGATGTGCTGAACAAACAAGTTCAAGATTATAATCAAGATTAAAAATGTAATTGTATTCAAAAGTATGTAATGTGTCAAAATGATATGAAAAAATGATAAACACTGCAATGAAATTAGCGTATTTATGGAAATATATATTTTATTCTATATATTAATTGTATGTGATACTTTAAATTGTATTTTAAAATGTCTTTACTGTAATTAAGAACACAATATATGGCCAAATTAAGTCTTTATACAATTTAAAATAAGCTGGACTTGGGAAAATTGGTTTGCTGGTAACCTAAGCTACATTTAAACTGTGGATGACACTGGTAACGCGTTATGTGCATACTCAACAATTGAGAGTTACTGACTCCAGGAGGAAAGATTCTTGGATACAAAACATCGCAACACTCTTGTCTTTGTTGGCTCTCTCAGTTTGGCCATTGCTTTGAGGATGGAACCCCGAAGACAGACTGACCCAGTAATCTACAAATTTGAAAAAGTAATCCAAAATTTGGACACAAATTGTTGCCCCCTGTCGGAAACCATGTTCATTGGGAGGCCATATAAGAGAAAAACATAATCTATGACAGTCACTGCTGTCTCTTTGGCTGAAGGCAATTTAGGTAAGGAAATAAAATGTGCCACCTTCGAGAACAAGTCCGCAACAGTCAAAACAATCGGTTTATCTTGAGAGGTGATTAAATCAAGTATTATATGGGACCAGGGTCTCGAAGGGACAGACAGTGGTTGAAATAACCCATCTGGGGGTCGATTGGAAATCTTACCAGTGGCACCAGTGACAAGCCAAATCAAAACTGTGAATGTCACGAGCCAAATGTAACGAATGTCTCCGAATGTCACTGGTCAAAAGGTAACAAAGCAGCTTTTTAAGTTTGGAGAATACGGCTTTGGCTGTATCAGACCACCTGAACATCTTTCTGGGGGAGGTCAACACAGTCAGAGGAGCGGCTAGTTGGCTTAATTTGCAAATAAAACGCAGATAGAAATTGCAAACCCCAGAAACCTCTGAGGGGCCTTAGGGGAATCTGGACTTGGCCAATCTACCACAGCCTTAACCTTGCTGAGATCCATGCGCACTCCCTCAGACAATATGATGTAAACTAGAAAAGGAACATAGGAAGGTGCATGAAAAGCACATTTCTCCGCCTTGACAAAAAGCCCATTTTCTAGGAAACCTCTGAATCACTCGTCTGACGTGCTGAAAGTGTTCCTGGAGAGACAACGAAAAAAATCAATAGGTCATCCAGGTAGACATATATGAACTGATCTACCATATCTCTCAGCACTTCATTGATGAGTGCCTGGAAAACCGCCGGGGAGTCACTCATCCCACTCCCTTATACGAACCAAATGATTAGCATTGCATAAATCCACGTTTGTGAAGACAGATGCTCCCTGCAACTGCTCGAAGGCTGAAAACATCAACGGCAAAGGATAAGTATCCTTTACTGTGATGTTGTTTTTGCAGAGAACCATCCTTCTTCCCCAAAAAAAAGAACTCCGCCCCCGTTGGAGAAGAAGAAGAATGGATGAACCTGGCTGATAGAGAATCAGAAATTTACCCCGTTCCTTTCTGGGACAGAAAGCGAGTTTAACTTGCCCTTAGGCGAAGACGTACCTGGTAGTAGATCTATAGCACAGTTACAGGGATGATGCGGAGGAAGAGAAGCAGCATGGGACTTACTGAACACTTCCTTCAGGTCGAGGTACTCAGAGGGCACGTTTGACAAATTTACAGACTCATCCTGTAACACAGAATCAGACACAGACGAACATGCAGACACAAGACAAGAGGCATTACAGTGATTGCTCCAATCTGAGACAGAACTATGGCCCCAGTCCACCCTGGGATTGTGTTGCACCAACCAGGGATGTTAGAACAAAGGCTTGTTCTAAGACACTTTAGACTGTTCATTGTTGAATGTTTGTGGTTGTAGTGGGAAAAAAAACACTGAGCACTTTGTAAGAAACGCTCAACAAAAGTTTGGCTCTCCTGAATACACCTCTAGGATGGACAAACGTGGCTCATGTGATGACTGGGCTCCGGAGGAGTGGGTTGAACAAGCGGTGGGGGTGGCACAGTGGGACTCTGTTGCTGAAACTGTTGGTCGAGCTTGGACTCCTGCGCCACCAGAGCTTGCACCTGTGCGGCCCGTGTTTGTTAGATGTTCTTCCTGTTGATCCATACGGGCCATGCTCCGGAACAAAAACTCACTCAGTCAGGACTCACTGCATTCATGTTGATGGTCAGATCGTTCTGTCACAAAGAAATAAGCAGAGGATAAGATTTTTACACCAGTATAAATTGCGAGTAACAAAGTATGAATTGCAAGTAACAAATAGGTTTACTAACCACAACGTGAGAAGTTGATCTAAGCAGTTTAGTGCAGGCAACAGTCAATCTGGGTGGCGCAGGGACATTCAATGGGCAACCCAACCCGATGTGGAAGAAGCAGCAGAGAACAGAATCCATACGAACCCAGGCACGAACCACAGATCTCCAGATGAATAACATCCAAGGCAGAAATGGCAGACACAGGAAGCTTCCAACCCAACACAAGGACATGGCAACTCAGAAGTCAGTAAACAAGATACAACATCGGGTAATCCAACAAACGATCTGACAACCACAAGACGAAAGACTTGAGTATAAATAGACACGGCTGATCAGTTGCGGCTAGTGACAATCTGATATAATTGTCACCAGCCATAATCTGTGAAATAAAATAATATAAAATGTTCTTAATAATCCTAATGAAAGATGGTGATGATCATAGCCTATACCAGAGTATGCTACAACAAAGTTCAGGGGCCTTTTAAGCTTCCCTTGTGAGGTAATTTGAAACTCTTTACCAGTAACCATGGTTGCACTAATATTTAGGCCTATACAATAGCAGAGGATGTAGCAGCAGCAGCAAATCAGTGCTGTGAGCATCACAGAAGATTCATTTAACGAATAGAAATGGGACATTGATCAATGGCTAAAGGGTAAATCCACCATTTTGTTCTGCCAATAAATTATGACATTTTTTAAAAACATTGTCTTTTTTGTAGACTTTCGTTCTTTTCAGGTGACTGATTGTGTGTCCTCAGGTCGGTTTTCTTTTTGTCAGGTAAGGCCATCTGTTCCTGCAGCTTCCAGCGGTTCTGGCAGCTGGTTGGCCAGGCATGAGGGCACGCAGCGGATAGCTGTGTCACGCAGAGACAAAACACCTTTTTACCAGGAAGTTACAGGTAGATTAAATGCTCACACACCAAGGGCCTACTGAGTGATCTGGCTTACAACATCCCTCTCTTCAATCAAAAATGTGCCAAAGACCCAAAAGCCATAGAGGAGACCTGGGAGTGTAAATGAATTCTGTTTAAACTTTGATGCATTCCTATTTATTTTCTTTCAAAATAAATTAGTATATACAAATGCATCTCTAATCCATATACTGTAAAAAGTTGATCCCTTAATTTTTTTAAATACATTTAACTTGGGTGATTGTCATTTCAACTTAAATTAATTAAATTGACTTTTAAAAATGAGTTGAATCTTGTATAACTTATTTTAAGAAAGCTGAAAATTGCTTAACTTATTTTGAATATAGTTAAAGCAATGTAAACATATATGTTGTCATATTGATAATATCATTTTTTTTACAGTTTAGTTTGAAGTAGGCCTGACTGTAGAAGTAAAATAAATGTTTACCTATATTTATATTTTATATTTATATTTAACCTATATTTGGTGCATTAATTCAAACAAAAAAGCTATATGCTTTCAATATGCTTTGTGGTATTTTCACATTGTGATATTAGTACATTGGCCCCTATTTTTATAGCCGCCTAGGCTATAGCCTATCAATATATATTTTTTGGACTTCATATTTCATATTCATATTCATATTTGTTTAGGGTGACTGTTTTGAAATGTTGAAGAATGCTATTAGTATAATAACCCACTATATATTTGTAGGCTATTGTATTGTTTTTATTTTGGCAATACTTTTAATTTTTGAAAAAACGTTCTACTTTCTTTTTTTAAAGCAATGCCAAAAACAAATATGAAATATTAATTCAAAACAGATCAAACATGTGCCATATAAAATAAAAAATACTGGCCATTTAAAAAAAATATATATATGGTTGTCTATGATTTCGGTGCACCACAGTGAGGAACAACGTCAGTGAGGCTGCCGAAAAATCCCGAGGTGTTTCCGAAGGGATCCGATCCAGAGAAAACTGAGGTAGAGCGCAGAGACGGGAGCCGCTGTTTCCACTTGTCCATCGCAGAAGATCCCATTTAATTTCGTTCATTTTTCGTTAACATTCTTAGTTCAGAGATGGCACCGGGATACTGACATTGATGGCGAATTCCCGAGCATAGACTCGGGTCCGACTGATAGCCATGTGTGATCCATCTTTTTGCGCCTTGCATCACAGACCGTACCAGGCTTGTGCATTTTAAATATATAGGGCGCTTACATGTACTGTGTACATGTCTCCACATAGAATGACTACACTATGTGAGAGAACAACGCTGATTCCAATGGATATACCGAAGGACGATGCTTGATAAAGCGGATTTATTCCCGTCGAAGATAAGATGTGAATCGGTGTGGCGTGGGAGAAAATGTCTTTGGCTCCAGCAAGAAAATGAAGATGGGAAGAAGCGTCTTGTCCTGTAGCCCAGTACAGAGAGCCAGTCGTTATTTACACATCTAAATCTGCGCACAAGATAATGATACTGACGCTGTGTCTCAGGATTAAACGAAACCACAAAAACACTGCAGAAATCGAGTAATTGTGCTATTCAAATCTTCTTGATTTAGTCACCGTGTGATGGGAATATACTGCTAAGGCTTGGCCTAGCTTTATGGAAAACCCGAAGACATGACATGCACACGAAAAAAGAGGAAACGATATTTTTTGTTTTTTAAAAACCGTATGTATGTAATATTCCAGCTTCTGGCATAATATTGATTAACCCGTTCAGCAAAAGACTTTCCAGTGAAACAGGTCTTGTTTCTGTTTTTCAGACGTGACCATTCCGTGTATTAATTAATTAATTAATTATATATTTTTTCCATTCTCTGTTCATAAAGGACGTCGAGGTTCACCTGGGAATACGTTTTGGATTCATGTGCGACTTATTTAACGCCTTGTCTCGGGTCGAAAAAAACGTATTTGCATTTTTTTGTGTGTGTTCATTTTTTATTTATTTTTATTTTTTTAATATTTGCAACAAGCTCCCGTTAAGGCCTACCATCGAGACAAGATCCATTGTCTGGAGGAAGACGAGAATTACAAGTAAGAGATCCATCACTTTATGACTTTCCTATTTGATGTTTTATAATTAACTACCATTTGCCTTTAAAATGGGGTATAGCCTACAAGTGCTCGAGCATTTAAATAATAGGCTGACAAATAAATAGTCAATAATTAAAAACACCCATGACTCTCGGCATGACGCATAATATGTACTGAAGTGAAATGCAGGCCTGTTTTATGCATTTGTTATTTCATTGTCCCTCATGCAAACGCGCAGATGCGCGCGCGCAATAACACACACACACACACACACACACACACACGCAAAGAGGGAGAGACCGTAGTTCTTCATGATATCTAATGATAACAATGCAGGTCGCAATGCTCTAAAAAGATGTGAATCGCACCCAAGAGAGTTAGATCATTATATCGGTGTAACTGTCTGGAGTGTCGTATATGCTCCATGACAGAGTCCATACGGGTCATTTGCACTTTTGCGTATTGGCTGTGCGAGTCACGTCATTAGTTCTAAGCAATAGCCTACATTATTTTCAAGTGTTGTTTTTATTTTAATGTGTTTTACAGAAAATGATCGACAACTCGCGCTGTAAACAGGCTCTAGTTTAGCCAACGATTTATCAGTGTGGCGCATCACCAAGCGCACCGATAGCCCATAGCAAGAGGATGGAGATACGGAGTAAACATTTTTTAAAAGCTAGCCACGAACGACGGGATCACATTGTTCTTTTTATCGTATCAAACCCATAGGTGTGGGAGAGTCGAAATGATTCAGGCTCGTTTGGTTGGTGAATTCCGCGTCGCCTCCTCCCACCGAGACCACGGTAGTGATATTCACTGCTGTTGCTATCCAGCCTCTTCTACCTCCAACCAACTCCCTTTACATCTGACTCCTCCCAACGACATCGAAGGCCCTCTCACTATTAATGCGAGATAAGAACACATTAAATCTCTGGAGGGAAATATTAAAGAGTCAGAATAATTAATATAACATAATGATAACCCAAGGGATGACAACTGTAATGGGTACAATGGAGCCTAAGGCCTCCCTCACGGAAAATGTGTGTGTGTGTGTGCGTGTGTGTGTGTGTGTGTGCCAGCCAGTAGTCCCCAGGAGGGAAATGGAAATTAATAACCATACTAAATTATGTTTTTGAAAATGTAAAAATGCAGAACGGTTTCTGTGACGGGTTTAAGGGTTAGGGTTGGCCCATATAATAAACAGTTGTTACAATATAAAAACCATTTGGGTACAAAGGCCCCCCTTAAAGAAATATGTAGGTTTATATGGTTTACAAAGACACAAATGTGTATTTGACATTGGTATTACAAGACAAACCTGGTTTATGAGGACACTTGCTGTGACTTTAAAAATGATACTAAGAAGTGTTGAGTTTTATTTATTTATTTAGTTTAGTTTAGTTTAGTTTATTTTAGGGGTAAGGTTAGTGTAAGGGGATAGAATATATGGTTTGTGCAGTATAAAAACCATTATGCCTATGGAGACTAAGCCACATATTCAAGAATGTGTTTGATCCACCGATCTATACATTGTAAAAAATAAAAACGGAAAATGTACTGGTCATTTTCTGCCAGTACATTATAATTTTACGGAAATTTCTATTGACCCTTAAAACATAAACTAATGCAATGTGTAATTCAAAATACAGGTAAAACACCTGTAAAAATCCAATAGAGAAAATTCCTTCATATTAATACAGTACATTGTGCTTTTTTACAATGTATAATGATCAGAGGTTTGTTCCCAAAAAGTCTATTTTGATTTAAAATCTTGTAAATTAACAAATGTAACAAGTGTAGCCTATTAATTTTTGAAGGCTTTTTTCCACAGTGTGGGTTTCTCATTGGGAAATTTTAGCTCTACCACCTTTATGGACTTTTTACCCCAAATATATTATTCTATTTTATAGTTATGAAAAAAGTACTTTGTCTAAAAATGTTTGTGATAATAGCTACATTTAAAAAACAATTTCAATAATCAGATCCAACCTTCTGGCATTGCACATAATAACCCGTTTGGCTAGAATAATTTTGCAGTGCATAGCGATAAACAGGTGTTAAGGAAAGTACTCTGTTGCTGTAGTGAGCAAACAGTACAGTGCTACCTCAAAAGGCCAACAGACCAGTTTGTCTTCAAGACACATAGCCTATGTTAAATACTGAATATCTTAGAGACCATTTATCAAAGGGATTATCAAAGTATTCAGTGGAGGAGGGTAAATTCTGTTTTATTTAACAAATGAAACTTCTCACAGACCTTTTTGGAATGTGTGCATGCCCACGAGTCGTTCTGTGAAAATTGTGAGAGGTGAACACTTTCACTTAAGTGGGTGACATGAATGACAGTACCAGCTCTGACAAATCCAAATAAGCCTTTATGTCACAGACCAAAACATGAACACATTAGCATTTACTGCGGAAACTATTTGCACGCAAATCGATAAAATCTGCATATTGAAAAAGTTTCATCTTTGGACCATAAAAATGTTAATACTCCCCCCATATAAGGTAACTGAACCACTTTTTTCAAGAGAAAAATGTGACATTAAGCATTGGGAAAACTGGTATTACTTTCATATTTTTACCTTTAATCTTTTTTGCATAAAGGTAAAGTTCAATGATATGCATGCAGTATGTTATATCATCCAATAGGCTATTTACTGTATAAAATTGTTATCATTAGTCTGTTTCTCCTGAAAGGTTTCTACAATTGGAAACATCTTAGCAATAACACTACTTAAGACTACATTTGTGAAATGTATCAGAGTGGAAGTGATGATTCAAATAACCCCTTTAACTGATAAATCTGTATATTTTGCAAACAGGTTGTCACAGTAAGGTTGTAACGTCCCGATCTTCTCTATGACAGAAACATCCACTTTAATCTCCATTCTGGCTGATCAACACATACAATTCTGAGTTGCATTCAGGCTTACAAAGACACATACACCGCACAAGGCAGAAGGACCCTGTAGCCTAGCAACAAGCAGCTGTAATTGCTGTGACACAAGTGAATTAGTGTTTCTGCTCTAAAACAATGGGTCGGCGCAGTTCTATCTCCTGTTGGACTAAGGTACTCAGTGACTTTGTCATCAGCTGGCGTCTACTTATAGCTTTCTCTGTACCAGAGGATGTTAGCCAGTGAGGGCTGGCACAAATGGCGCTTTAAATGCTGCCAATATCACCTCAGCAGGTGAAGGTATACGTCTGAAATCATGGATCAGTGCTCTTTCGCAATGAGAGTCAATTCTTCTGTTCTACACCACAGCAGGGCACATGTCTTTTTGGCAAGTATATATGCCCTCATGTAAATTGCATCAACCAGGGGTGGAGTCTGCCTTTTCGGTATGTGGGTGTAAACGAGAAAGCCTGGGTTAGGTGGAACTTCCAGAAACATTTGGTTAAAAGGGACCAAAATTATTCATGTCATTATATTAAGTTCAAGCAGGGTCTATATTCTATATTCTCAAAGCTTTGTTTTAAAGCTCTGCTATGGCCTTTAATGTAGATTAAAAAGATTTTCCATCCCTTAACTCCTTCATTCCCCCCTTCCCCCACACCCTTGCCCCCGCATCCCGGTCCACATGCCTATACTCAACACATAAAAAGTGATGTGTTGTAGCCTAGCAACAATGAGGTAATTACCATAAAAGACTAGTTGCTGGCATGCCATGTAGCGTGTGGTGGAAACAGCTGATCTGTTCGGCACTAAGGGAGAAGCAGAAGATGTTCCTCAGCATGTTACAGCAGATGCTTACAGGAGTCCTGCTTATCCCGTTCAGCACATTATTGATTGATCTGTGTTTACTGATGGCGAACACAAATAAAATACCTTTTGTGGTTTTAGGTGCTTTTTCTATAGTAGTTCATATTTGATGTATACACTAAAATATATAGGCTTTTTATTTAATATAATTCATTATTGTACATTTGTAAAGTTGTAAATGTGTTAAAGGGGAGGTAAAAAAAAAAGATTTCACTTTTCCAACTTTAGCTAGAGTGTAATGTTGCTGTCTGAGCATAAACAACCTCTGCAAAGTTACAACGCTCAAAGTTTAAAGCAAAGGGAGATTTGCTTTTTTTTAAATCAATTTCTAAGGACTACAGCAAACGGCCGGTTGGGAACTACAGGCTTGTCCTCCAGACTCGCTGACATCAGCAGCTCCTCCGAGAATATTTAATAAGGGGGGGCGAGGCCATTTTTTATTGCTGTGGAGAAGAGTAGGCTGGAGTGTGCTAGGCAGTTAGCGAATCAGAACACAGCTGGGCCAGCAGACCAATCAGAGCCCACTGTGTATTTTTTAAGGGACTGGAGAACAGGACGTTTTTACAAGGAGAGACAGAGCAGTGTACAATAAAGGTTAAATGTATGAAAAATAATGCAATTTAAAAAAAATTAAGCATGAACACGTTACAGTGCACCCCGCAAACACAATCAAGCCTGTGAAAGAATGTGTTTTATTACCCCTTTAACTTAATTATTGAATCATTACTTACCAAACATAAAATGTCCCCAGTACTGCAAAAGGTGTCTGGAGAAAGCCAAGTGCTGGGCAGATTACTTTCAAACTGAATCCGTTACTGATTGCAAATGACATGGTGAAAATTGTAGTTAGTAATGTTGATTACTCATTTAAGGTAATGTCTACTTTTTGATTACTTTTACATTTCCTTTGAGTTGATCACTTAGATTTGAATGGAATATATTGTGTTACCCACAAACCCACCAAATGTAGGTGGTTTTCAGCAGTCACCCCTACTAGCCACTTTTTTAGGTTGAATTTTACATATAATACACTATATTGCCAGAAGTAATGGGACACCACCTCCAAATCATTGAATTCAGGAGTTCCAATCACTTCCAAATGTGTATAAAACTAAGCACCTAGGCATGCAGAGGAGACTGCTTCTACAAACATTTGCAAAGAATGCATCACTCTCAGGAACTCAGTGAATTCAAGCGTGATACCGTGATAGGTTGCCACCTGTGCAATAAGTCCATTCGTAAAATTTCCTCACTACTAAATATTCCACAGTCAATTGTTAGTAGTATTATAACAAAGTGGAAGCAATTGGGAACAAATGCAAATCAGCCACTAAGTGGTAGGCCAAGTAAAATCACATGACGGGGTCAGTGCATGCTGACACACACTGCAGAGTCAACAGCTACAGACCTCTAAACTTTAAGTGGCCTTCAGATTAGCTCAAGAACAGTGTGTAGAGAGCTTCATGGAATGGGTTTCCATGGCCAATCAGCCTCATCAAAGCCTTACATCACCAAGTGCAATGCAAAGCGTCAGATGCAGTGGTGTAAAGCGCGCCGCCACTGGACAATAGAACAGTTGAGATGTGTTCTCTGGAGTGACAGATCACACTTTGCTGTCTGGCAATCCAATGTACGCATATGGGTTTGGCAGTTGCCAGGAGAACAGTACTTGACTGACTGCATTGTTCAAAGTGTAAAGTTTGTTGGAGGGGTGTTATGGTGTGTGTTGTTTTTTTAGGGGTTGGGCTTGGCCACTTAGTTCCAATGAAAAGAACATTTAACGCTTCAGTACACCAATATATTTTTGGAAAAGTTCATACTCCTAACTTTGGGGGAACAGTTTGGAGATAGCACCTTCCTGTTTCAACATGACTGCACACCAGTGCACAAAGCAATGTCCTTGTGTGGAGGAACTTGCCTGGCCTGCACATAGTCCTGACCTCAATCCGATAGAACACGTTTAGGATGAATTAGAGCAGAGACTGCGAGCGAGCCCTTCTCATCCAACATCAGTGCCTGAATTCACAAATGTGCTTCTAGAAGAATTGTCAAAAATTCCCATAGACACTGCTAAACCTTGGCAAAAGCCTTCATGGAAGGGTGGGCCAACTCCATATTAAACCCTATGGATTAAGAATGGGGTGTCATTAAAGTTCATGTGCATGTATAGGCAGACGTCTCAAAAGTTTTGGCAATATAATGTATATACATTTTTTAATTGTAGTCTTTTAAAAAGAGAATCTGAAATAATAAACTTACTGCAATGTTGTGTTGACAGAAATGTTGATACTAAAATATCAGAAACGCTTCCAATTCATTTTCTCATTTTCAAACCCACCTCTGCACTCACTTGTTTCACAAGCTCTGCTTGAAATTCAGTGTGATTGTGCATATTGCGATGGGCCAATGGGTAAATTTGGCTAGGATGCCAGGGTTAAACCCCTAGTCTTTTTTGAAGGACATCCTGGGATTATTAATGACCACAGAGCTTCAGGACCTTGGTTTAATGTCTCATCTGGTGCTTGTTACATATAGTGTCCTCATCACTATACTGATTATGACCCACACAGACCACAGGGCGAGCACCCCTCCTGGCCACACTAACACCTTTCCCAGCAGCAACCTAGTTTTTCCAGGAGGTCTCCCATCCAGGTACTGACCAGGCTCAACCTTGCTCAGCTTAATTGGGCAACCAGTGTTGGGCTACAGGGTGATATGGCTGCTGGTCAGATATATATACATATATAAAAAATGGAATAAAGAATGTGTTTAACTTAGTACAGTATAATTACATAATTATTTATCTCATACACTGTGTATCAGAGGTGCTTTTGTCTCCAAATTTATAAACATCACATATTTATGACAATTACATGGTTATTTTATATTGTAAACATGTTGTCAAAGCTAAATGGTATGACACACAAAAGGATATTTTAAAAGACTAAATAGAAAAATTATAGAGATTCAATAAATTATGAATAATTTACAGCTACTGTATAAATAACGTGTTCCTCCATAAAAAAGTAACTGCAATCTGACTGAACATTTTAAAATGTAATATAATCTAATGACAAGTACAACATTTTTGGATTCTGATTACGTAATCTAGATTGTAATCAGAACTATACCCAACACTGTCTATACGATATTAAAATGCACAGTTAGAATAAAGATGCAGGAGTTTTTTTGCATAGCTAAGCAACGGTCTTTATAGTTCTGTCCAAGTTTAAATGAATCAACAATCTTGTGTTGGAATATTTTTTTCCATGTAAACACCCTACAGGGAATTCTTTTTCAGCATCTTGCTCAGTTGCGTATTTTTAAGACGCCATGCCAAGCTAAAAGACGTTCAACTTCTCCAGACTCTGCGTAATTTTCTATTCTGCTTTCTTTGTCAACAACCCCATGATTATTTCAGTCTGACTGGAATACACATCTTTAAAGGGTTAGTTCACCCAAAACTGAAAATTCTGTCATTAATTACTCACCCTCATGTCATTCGACATCCATAAGACCTTTCATCTTCGGAACACAAATTAAGATATTTGGTTGAAATCCGATGGCTCAGAAAGGCCTTCATTGACACCAATGTCATTTCCTCTCTCAAGACCCCTAAAAGGCACTAAAGACGTCGTCACATCTCACTACACATCTCACTGGCTCTACAATCATTTTATGAAGTGACGAGAATAGTTTTTGTGCGCCAAAAAAACTAAATAACGACTTATATAGTGATGGGCCAATTCCGATAAGTCGCTATTTAGATTTTTTTGGGGGGGGACACAAGTGCCTTTTATGGGTCTTGAGAGAGGAAATGACATTGATGTCTATGAAGGCCTTTATGAGCCATCGGATTTCAACAAAAATATCTTCATTTGTGTTCCTTATCTTCATTGTGTTTTTTGTTGTATCACTTTAACTCTTCTTGACCTTAAAATGTTACAGAAATGCCATACTTTCTTCAAAAGTCAGTAGTATTTGTGGCCTTTAAAGACGAGCATTAGTTTGTAACAAATGTTTTGTTCATTTTTCACAGGTGTGGAGGCCAAAAGAGGTGGCACTTTTAAAGGGACGGTCCACAGAGAACTGTGCAAAATGGGGCAATGCATATCAAGCTTCTCTCCTTCCATTTGAGACAACAACGAAAGGCAACCACGAGGACGAACGACAGCTCAGCTGGAGGTGGCGGAGGTGGAGGAGGGAGTGGAGGACGTGGGGGTAAAGGAGGAGTTGAAGGAGGAGGTGTGCATTTTGAGCAGCAAAAGGGATGGCCAACGGAAACGCAAGCAGTGATGGGCCTGGGAACCCTTTGGCGGCTGTGGTGTCCACAACAGGTGGCATGATGGGTGGAGCACCTTCTTCAGCTGTGTCTACCTATGTGAAACTCGTTCTTCTGGGTCTGATCATCTGCATCAGCCTGGTGGGCAACTTAGTAGTATCCCTGCTGGTGCTAAGGGACAGAGCCCTACACAAGGCACCCTACTACTTTCTTCTGGACCTCTGCCTCGCCGACACCATCCGTTCGGCAGTTTGCTTTCCCTTCGTGTTGGTGTCCATCAAGAACGGCTCGGCCTGGACTTACAGTGTGCTCAGCTGCAAGGTGGTGGCCTTCATGGCTGTCCTTTTTTGCTTCCATGCTGCCTTCATGCTGTTCTGCATCAGCGTCACACGCTACATGGCCATCGCTCACCACCGGTTCTACTCCAAACGAATGACCTTCTGGACATGTGTGGCGGTTGTATGTATGGTCTGGACGCTGTCGGTCGCCATGGCATTCCCACCCGTCTTTGACGTCGGCACCTACAAGTTTATCCGCGAGGAGGACCAGTGCATCTTCGAACATCGCTACTTCAAGGCCAACGACACATTAGGCTTCATGCTGATGCTGGCTGTGCTGATCTTGGCCACTCACGTGGTGTACATGAAGCTTCTGCTGTTCGAATACAAGCACCGAAAGATGAAGCCGGTCCAAATGGTTCCAGCCATCAGCCAAAACTGGACCTTTCATGGACCTGGAGCCACAGGCCAAGCGGCCGCAAACTGGATAGCAGGTTTTGGCCGTGGCCCAATGCCTCCCACTTTATTGGGCATCAGGCAGAACTTGCACAACCAGAACAGACGCCTGCTAGGCATGGAGGAGTTTAAGGCTGAGAAGCAGCTTGGCAGGATGTTCTATGTCATCACCTTGTTTTTTCTGGTGCTTTGGTCCCCGTACATTGTGGCCTGTTACTGGCGGGTCTTTGTGAAGGCGTGCACCATCCCACACAGGTATCTGTCTACTACCGTGTGGATGAGTTTCGCCCAGGCGGGCGTGAACCCCATCATCTGCTTTTTCCTCAACAAGGACCTGAAGAAGGGTCTGCTGGCCCACCTGCCTCCCTGTTGTAGAACTCCACCTCAACTGCCCCGTGAGCCTTACTGTGTCATGTGAAGATGAGTGTTCATTCATAATGTTTTGTGTGTGTGTGTATGTGTGCGTGCGTGCGTGTGTGTGTGTGTGTACTTTCTCTTCTGGATGGTCAGAAAGTGGACAGCCAGGGGGAATGAATAAGAGGTCTGTAATGATGGAGACATGGACAAACTTTAAGAGCTGTTGTGGCCTTTGATTCAGTTTATGATGCTTTAAAAGGGTGGATGTCATGGAATAAGCATCTACTGTCACCTTAATGATTTTAAGGGCAAAATGGGCTCTACGCTAATGTGTGATTTGGTAAATCAACTCTGAACAGGTTTAAAGAACTGTACATTTTGTGTTAGGGTGGTACAAATTCACAAATCAACCAAACTGATGGTCTATTTTATGGTGAATGTATGAAGGCTATATAAAATGGCTTCTTATGATCGATCTCAACAAACATTACCGTTTGATTTGGCTCACTATTTGTATCCCTTTACCAGGATCCTGAGGGCCTCGAATCAAAGATTTGCAAAAATATTCCTATTCATGCCTTGTGAACAGCTGCACTCCTGGCAGAGTCATTTATATTATTTGAACAAGTGATTCAAAAAATACTCAACGTGCATGTGTATTACCTTATCTTTAAGGGAAAACAAACTTGAGATTAAACTATGTTTAAGAATGAGTGCCAAGCAAACGCCTCTAGGAATGAATGAGGCTGACGGAAAAAAAAAGACAAGTTCCTACAATTTATGCTAATTGGTTGGGCTGAATCCTTCCTGTGGCTCCATCGGGCAGGAATTAAGATGCTCATGAAAAACAGTTTGTATAAAAAAAGCAACTTCCAGAACAAAAAATGTTGATTCAAAGGGATTGTAGACAAAAGGAGCTGACTGAAAATATGAATATGTGTGAAATATGACCTATTCAGGGTTGTAGGCTTGTTCCCTGAGTTTTTAATGTAATTTATTCTGTTTTTTAATTTGTCTTTTTCTCTCAGCTCTATTTACTTAATTTATAAAATATTTCATATCGTTGCACAAAAGAACTCATGCCTTTATGATTTCCATAATGAATCTGAATATATGACCATCTTATGATATTGAAACCAGAAAAGGTGAAGTATTTTACTGTAAGTGGTCTCATTTTGTGAAGAGACAGTTCAGCATTGTATACTGATCTGTTAATGATGTATTATGGTTAAACTAACCGATAATTTATCCTTCCGAACGCTTGCACAGAAGATGTTGTAGAGGAGAAGTTACTTAGTCTTTTGCGTTTTGAATTACTTGAATGAAGGTTTGCTAGCCTGTCGGATACAAAAGGTTTTTAATATGTGATTTTCATACATGTATCTTGGAAGGTAATCATTTCAGCCTTTACATTTTCAATCATATGTAATTGACAGGTAGGTTGCATCAGAGGTATTTTACTTTGCATTTACTGTGTTTTACAGACTAACACAGGTTGAGTGGATTCTTGGAAATAAGTTGTTGGTCAGGAACCTAACGTTTAATGTCAGTGCTTGATTGAAATCTGACAGTGTAATTCGGCCTCCCGTTGACCAGAAATCAAACAGAAATCTGATTTTAATCTTATATTTAAAATATGAATGTGTTTGAGATTAGGGAAGAAAAAACATGTAAGGTGTTAGTGGAATGTTTAGATTTATTTTCGGAGCTAATGATTAGGAGCTAATGAGTGGGCAGATTTAAATTCCGAAATGGGTTCAGTGTCAAATGAATTTCCCTTAATATTTTGCACACAACTCAAGAAATCATTGATCAGCCACATGATTTCTCTGGCATATATTGACTTGAATCAGAATGCTGACCAATGCAGACAGGACAGATTGTAATATTTACGTGAATGTTCAATGAGATCTCTCTGTAGGGTAGGCATGGGATTGGTAGGAGCGATCCGACTTTCTTTTTCTGAAACCTGTCATTGCAAGAACACAGAAAAACAGCAGAAAAACATCTGATCAACAGAAAAAAGAGGAATAATTCTTTCTGTTATCTGCATTTTATGCCTTACTCCATTACCAAGGTTTAATGTTACCAATGCAAGAATGATCTGAAAGCTGTATGCTTCTATAGACACCAATAAATCATACTAAAACATATGCTGGGGAAAACACAACACTGTGTATTTGTGGATTATCGGAGGACATGTCTCGCTGCTCTTAACAAGCCTGTGGGTTGCGGGTAAGAAGACGCCTGCATCGGCTGCGTTATTGATAACGAATTTTGCGAACTGCGACATGTGGGAGTGTACAATTTTGCTCAGTTCTCTGGAGAGACTTGAAATTACGAAAACAAAACAACACAGAGAGACACAAGTTGATTTTCCGTGGAATTAAAAGGAACTTCTTGGATTCGTAAGGATTTCTTTGAGACTTTTTTTCTTCTTCTCGTCTTTGGGCGGGTTTGGGGTGGGGGACAGTATGTGAATGACGGTTTGGGCTATTGTTGTATTCACCTGTGAATAGGAAATCGCTTGGGTCAGTGTTGGGGGTTGGGTGAACCGGATGTGATTTTGTAACAAGCAAAAATGCCTGGTAGAACATTTTTAGTTGCTTCAGGCATCTTATCTTTTGTAAAATAACTGTGAACCTCTGTGTAATTTCATGTGTATTATATGGACAATGCACTAACTTCAAGTGGGGGGCAGAGTGAAGGGTGGGGTTACGACCCTTGATCGTCATCTTTTTACCACGCATGTGTGTGTGAGTGTTTACGCTGAGTATGAGTGTGTGGATGGAACTGGGTACTCAAGGAGCAAAGCAAAGGTGAAAGGTCAGAGATACACTGCTTGATAGAAGCAACTCCTGTAGTTGATCCGCTAAATCTTCATATGTTCAATGCTTCAACACAACTGCAAATACTACAGAGAGCTGAGCCTTAAACAAGACTAAACGTTTCTAAGAATCAACAGGGAATATGGATCATAACCAACACCTTGACACTAAACAGACAGCTACAGATAGAAACGTTACATTGTTTGACCAGTTTCAGCATTACATGATTACTGAATATATTTTTATTCAAATTAATTGTTAATTATAAATTTATAATAATTCTTGAAACAGCAATTGGTCATTTTAGTTAACCCTAAACTTTATAATCTCTCTTTTTTACAGTATTTATAAAATTCTGTTCATCAACAATTGCACACATTTGGGTAAACAAAAAAAGGAATAGTTTAATAGCATAACGGAAAGAACACCGATGAAGCCATTTTGAAAAGCTATAACAGACAAAGATGATTTTTCTTGAGGTTAATTCTAAACAATGCAATGATTTTGCAAGCAAAAACTTACATTATTCATTTATGGTTCAGAACGTTTTTGTTAACATACCTATGTCTTAATTTTATTTGCCTTTCATATTAATTATTGATAGTGCCTGAGTAGATCAAAAACTTATTTCTGATTAATCACTAATAATTGCCAAATTATATGAACATTAATGAGTATGTGATTTCATCTTGTCAGCTCTGAACTAAATACCATTAGTTAACTACGGTTATAACTTACTAAATAACTAACTATTACAAGAGCAATAGACAGCACAGCCATCAAACGTTCACGGGATTGAAATTTTAGTAGAGCAACTCGGGAGTTGTTTATTTGTGAATGCATGATGAATGAAGGGGGGAATGGAAAAACTGAGGGGGGAAAAAAGAAACGTGAGTCAGCTTTCAGATATCTTGATCTGTAAATCAACAGGTTTTTTTTCCAACATGACAATAAAAGTTTACTTTTGTTGCATTTTTGACTCTTAATGTGGTGTGACCTTTACTCGACGCATGAGCGCAGGATTGAGTCAGCAATATTCTTGTTTGATTTTTGGAGTCTTTATTCTTTTGTCATATTATTTGTAACCTCTTTGACAGTGAAGTTTGTCAACTCATAGACGCCTCAAGTTCACATGCTTGGTTTATGAGTTGACCTTTAACCATAAGACCACGATATACTCGCGGCAAAGTTCTTTTTCTTCTTCGCTTAGGGGTTAAAAGATGTTCAAAATGCACGAGGAGCAATATACATCCAACCGAGTTTACACTGCTGAGAGCGGCTTTTAAGATGAATATGTAAATATGTAGCCTGACAAGCCAGACCCACATCAAGATGTTTGGTCTGGAAACTCACCACTGACAGGGCTCAATCCGAGGAGAGGGATAAATGGTTGTCTTTAAAACTCCCTCTGCATGCAATTGGATAGCCGCTAGCGTTTCAACGAGCAACCTGAAGTGGAGATAGTTGAAGCTAGTAAACATGTGAAGATTAAACTTTCGCCATATCTGGTCAGCAAAACTCCGAACAAATCTTCCCTTTTTAAGAATGAATTCAGTGCCGTTCTTTGTTCTTTTCTCAGAGAAAAGCTTAACTCCAAGTCTTCCAGAGTTGCGGCCAAAGCTGATAAAGACCGCTGTCCTCCAGTGTCTGTGTTTACTAAAAACACGCAAGCGCAACTCGGCCGTCATTCTATTTAGCCCCGCCCACCGACTCTATACACGATGTGATTGGCCTGACCAATGTATTGAGAGTTGCTAGACGATACTCGCGGCAGATTAGATTTGTTGCCGCTAGGGTGCGTCTAGATTTCTAGGCTAGTAAATATGTTCTGTATGCTGTCCTTTCAATAACGACAAAATTGAGGAAACAGCAAGCTTTTCTTTTTTTAAAGCATAAAAAACACATCTGATTGTGGATATGTTTGCACAAGCTCTGCAATTCAGAACTCTAGTAGAGTCACGTTTTTGTATATATCATTCAATAGATTGCTTAAAATCAAGCAGCTTTACTGTATTAAAAATAGTCAGTATATTGTTTTATCAGAAGTACAACTTCATTTTCTTCTATAAAGCAGCTCTTCAGTGTGTTCATATTTTTACTCACGGACAACTGACCTCAACTGACTGAACAGGAGAAATGAACTGGAAAAGAGTTCCAGTAAAAGAAGGCTTGAGTCTCTATACTCTTCTACCTATTACGTAATCATCATGGACCAATGGTCATACAAAGGTGTTTACAGCCATAGCAAACTTTTCAAAATGACGTCAGTTCATTCTTCAATTTAGCTTGAAGTATATCGGAGCCTTTAATCTTGATACTTATGGCTGATGCTCTGCACTGCAGGAGGGCCTGAGTGAGTCAGCTAAAATGTGGCGGAGAAATACTGAACTATATAGGATGAGCCTTTCCCTTTCATTGGCCAATAATTGTATGTGATTATTTTAGTCAGAATGAAATCAAAATTTACAATATTTGTTTTAATCTGAAATATTGAAGTATTTATTATAAATTATTTATCTGTGCACATCATTATAAGTTTTTAATTCATGTGCCCTCATAATTTTTTAATCAAAATAACCTTTTCTGATGATACTTTTACTGCTGTGAGGCAACATGCCAATCACAATAATATCAGCAAACTATCCAACCATCCAATCAATTCCCCAAGGACAAAATCAAGTCTGTCCTATATATTTTATTGTTTGAGTGTTTCACACAGATATATGTCTAGGGAAGAAAAGACCCTTGACTTTCCATTTCATGTATCAGTATCTCATGTCAATCTTACCTATAGAGTAGTATTGCATATTCTTCATATCTCAGAAAAGTATTTATTTGTATTATATTTATAAAATAAAGATATGCAGTCTTTCCGAATAAAACCAAGCATCCAGACTCTAGAGGCATATCGTGTGGGCGGAGCTATTGCGTTGTTGAGAGTCTCTGAAACCTGAGACATCCTAAACGAAGGGGGGAAAAAAGTTATCCTAAATAAACCGGCTTTCAATCAGATTCCAGGAGACAAGCCCATTCCGCCCGTACAAGGGCATTCCACCCTTGATGACGTCACCCAGACCCATACTCGAAAAATCTTTGCGCAACTTGTGTGAAACCGTAGTATTTTTGGCACAGAAATACTCCATCAAACGTCCAACTTATTTTTTTTAAACTTCGTCCATGTTTAGCATTGGATTCCAAGTAAAGCCCAGTATGCATGAAACAGCATTTCACACGCCCTTTAATTTCTAAACAGATTGCCATGAGTAAAACAAATATGTGGTTTCTTGCTCTGCTCCTTCTTTCCGATCTTGGTCATTTGCAAGAATGGTAAATATTTACATGAGGATTTAATAACATCAGATTGTACCAGGGTGTATCTGCAGTCACCTCAGATACTGCAATCTAAAATTGACAGAGAGGTTCCATCGGAATTCAACAGTGAAGTGCTCAGCAGCATGCGGTGGATGAACATTAGTCCACCCGGCGTGAGATTGGCCATGGTTAGATGCTCAGACCATATGTGTGAGGTCAACTGATTAATGTTTGCCAGTCTGCGCTTAGTGAGGTTTGATCCACAGCAAATCCAGCAAATCCAATAAAGGCAGCCAATCACCCTCAGACCCATGTTAGACTGAGAGAGGAAGAGCATATCAGGGAGTTATGTATATAGTTAATTTAGGTTTTACCAAGGAGAAGATAGGCGTACGAAAGAGCAATGGATATATAAATGAACAGAATGGAGACTGAATGAAGACTTCAGCAGAGAGAGAGGGATGAGGAAAAGTGCTGGCCTGGAGGAATCTCACCTCCTAATGGCAGGTTAAAGCTGAGCAGAGCTGACTTTCTGTCTGGCCCAAGCAGAGAATTCAGGCCACAAATCAAGCAAGGCCAGATGAGTAGGGTTCTACTGCAGCCTATTCTCATATTCACTGCACAGATGTGTTATTTATTGCCATTTTATCTTGTATAGCTATAGTACAATACATGCGTTCAGAAAAACAGCTTTGTGTTTTTGTGGCTTACATTTCTGGAACATCTGACAACTCAAAATACCATAAATAACTAAAGTTATCAATAACTACCTTTTTAGGATTTTTTATTGAGTGTACATTTCCCTTGTTGACATTTCATCTGTAAATTTTGCATCACGTTGAACCAAAAGTGTTATGAATACAATAGCACCATCTGGTGGTAAATGTATATTATATATATATAATATACATTTTTGCTTATATATATATATATATATATATATATAAGCAAAATATTAATTTTATGACAGAATAAAAAAAGACAGAATAAGTCATTTTAAATGTAATTTAACAGAATCATTTTATAAATCTAATAAAAACATAAAATCATGCATGTTCATTGTGGATAAATTTTTTTATTTTATTAAACAGTCCTGAAAATGGATTGGAACATACATTTAAATTAATTTAAATAATCATACAAGTCATACATTACAGTGGTCACTAGCAAATGCATGAAGTTAAAATCTATTATATTAGTATATGTACACAAATTCCATGAAATGTGTTAAGAATCTTGACATATATTGATGTCTGTCATAGTATCCATGCTTTTGTGCAAGCTGGATTAAAACAGATATTTCCGGCAGTTTTTCATTCCACACTTGCACTCCATACGGATCCGCTTGATGGGTGATCCTTCAATTCCAGCCCGACTGAAATTGGAGTCCATTTTTTCACTCTCTGCATCTACTGGATCAACTGCAGCAAACATGAGAAGTATACTTTAGGTATTTACAAACATACATGAAATATTTCTTTCCCTCGTTATATTAATAGACAAAGATGTAATAAAAGGACAAATAAAAAATAAAAATCCCACTGGTCATTTTGTAGTCAAAGGTGAGCTCTTCTCCTGCTTTGATCCCTCGTTTGGCAAAGAATGCAATTGTGGGCAGTCGCGCATCCAAGTTCTCAATAAACACATTATACACCTGCAAGTTTGGATTGCACTGGAAAAACAATAATAAAGATATAGATTAATGAATTGGATGCTTTGTGAAGATAATGTTATAATGTTAATTTGGCAGCACACTGCGACATATTTGCTAAACAAAAATTCGCAAAGCACTTATTTCTGTTTTTAATACATTTTAAGGCAAGGCAAGTTTATCTATATAACACATTTCATACACAATAGTAATTCAAAGTGCTTTACATAGAAAAGGTATTAAAATAATCTCAACATACGTATAATAAATAAAAAATTCAAATCCTAAATCACTAAATTCGGGCGACCTCTGTCTGGTATAGGAGAGATCAAGGGTCAGGTTTGTGATTTTACTCTAGAACTTTTTAAGTTAATACTTTAAGCATTTCATGATTTTCAGCAGCCACTACTCCAGACACATGTTCACAAATACATAATCCTTCAGAATAAATGATACCTTCCATAAATGAATATCAGTTACTTGATAGACAGCCCAGATGATGTGTACAGCTAGTTAGTGCTCACGCTGTGGTTGACAAAGTGAGAGATGTTTCCATAATAAGCTGCATCGATGGTGTAGACGTCCTCCACATAGTCCAGATCAAACAAGTAGGTAATGCCTTGCTTATCGTAAATCACTCCTCTCCTCTCTGCTTCCTCTGTGGTGATAATCTGATGCAATACACAATTGACAGCTGGTCAGTAACCAACATTCACAGAAAAAGAAAAAAAACAGGGTTCCCCAACATGGACTAATTTAAAGGGACAGTTAACCCCAAAAATGGGGTCTAATGTAGTTTTGGACACCACTGACTTTCATTGTATAGAAAAAAAATCTTCATATTTAATATTGTTATTAGCCTATAATATATTGTGTGTTCGTACAGGAACTATCCATTTAACTTGCTTACCTCTCCGAGATACTCCATAACGAAGCTGTTTTTGTAAATCCTCTGTAGTGTACGCACTCCCCACCCTCTGCTATTTGCTGTTTTGAAGATGCACAGGTCATACTGAATACCTCTCTGTACAACCCTGTTTGCACAGTCAGGACCACATCGGCACATGGAGTTACACTCGTAGATGGGTATCCCGGGCATAACTTTCACCTGCCTGCTGTCATTATACGCCCTCCGATGCTTCAGCAGCCCTGGACAGCAGCCATCGATCGGCTGAGAGATGCAGTCTTCACACTCGCAGCCCACTGTCACTGCATTTACATCCACTCCTTTCCCTAACTTATTGTCATTAATGTAAGTGAAGTTTTTAGGAGGTCCGTCCAGGTCGACCTCATTACAAACAAATATGCGCCCCTTGTGCCTACAGGTCTGGTTCATGAGGTCTTCCCATTTTTTAAGCTTCATACGTTGCTTGGCCTTCTGGAGGAGGAAAGACACGATGGGGGCGGTCAAAGACTCTGAATTGAGCGGTTCATTTGCCTGAAGCAGAGCTGCCTTCATGTCTTCTCGGAACCGGTGCAAGAGCATTGGGCATTTAAGGTTTTTGAGAGGCTCCCATGTGTTTTCTGACTCTGCATAACCCTTCCACTTCACCAGGAAGAACTCTCGACCCTGAACAGGCAATTAGATGAATCATGTAAATTTCAAATATAAAATATGGATAAGCCAGGAGAAGAAGTTGGAGCCACAAATGACTAGATCACAGTTGTTCATGCACTGCATACTTAATAACTCACCTTAAGTTTTTTGTAGTTAAACAAATACTCCACTTCATAGTCATTAAAGTTGTTCTTTGTCACACTCAACTGTTTGCAAACTAGTCTTTTTCTGCGGCACAGAGCCTGGAGGTCCTCCCATGAAAGTTTACAAGACACCCTGCAATCTTAAATCATATGTAAGGGGCTATATAATTCTTAAGAAACTGCAACCTTTCATACGTATTTAGGCTATGTTGTTTAGTCATTGCGCACGTTTATTCGATACTATTCATGTGAAACGTGTATCTTAACAGCAATGTTCGTCACTATTTGAAAAAAGCTAAATAAATACTACCTTTCAAGTATTGCGCCATGTTCGCCTGAATCACCTCGCCTGCTGCAGGCTGGATTCCCAACACTGGGGGAAAAACACGATATACGGCATTCGCGTTGATGATTGGTCGCGTTGTAGCTAGGAGAAGAATACCTTATGTTCATTGGTCAGTCCTGTTAACCGCGCGTAACATGAGTGTCAAACATAGATATAATGTATTCCTATGTCAAAGATGTCAACAACTGCAAGCGAAAACTCATGTTTATAGCTTTATTACTTTTTATTTGTTTTTTTCTTCATTTTTTATTTACTTTTTTATTTATAATATATAATTCTAAAATGATAATAAAAATTTTAAAAAAATATCCCAATCCTTACTGAAAAGTATTTTCACTTGTTACAAATCGTGGAGTGGTTTGCATAGAAACGAAATTAGGAAATAGACCTTATTCAGGGTAGGCTACTGCCATTTTTGTAATGAAAGCAAAGTTGTTGGACGTGAACTACAATAAGTGGGTAGAACCTCCAAAAGGGGGCAGGGTCTCGACACACAAACTTTCGCCATTGGCTCTGGCTTCAGCAACCCAATCCCTGGGTTTGTCCATTTTCAACCCAACCTGGGCTGCTTTTAACCAAGCATTTTTAATAGTGTAAGTACGAGCTTTGACGTCACGGCCAAAGGCATATAGCTTCTGGTTCAAATGTAAAAACTCTGGGGGGCTACAAATCTTTAGCCTATGGGAATCAGTAATAAATTATTGTGTATTTTTTAACTGCAGGTGTTATATTAGAAATTGCACACACAAAAAAATTGCTGGTGAGTTTACGATTCAAATGGCATTTGTTCTTTGTTTAGTTTCATGGGCCCCAGTGGTCATATGAGTCATTTGTACATTTTTCTCTCTTTTTTTTCTTCTATACAACAGTAACATCACCACTGTCGATATGGTTAATTTCAGCACTGACAGTAATTGTCGGCATCTCCACACTCATGGAGTCCTCGGGTGGTGTAGTATGTCCTTTCTCCACGTTTGCTGCATTTTGTAGCCTGTGCTGTAAGGGAAAAGGAAAGCGGTCCAGTGGTGCGTGTTCAATTTTACAGAGAGTGTCTTCACTGTCGCTGTTGTATCCAAGGTTAGAATGGCATGGCTCATCCTCTTGAGAAGAGAGCTGCACAGCTATTGGCAGCTCGTCTTCTGTCTGAATTGCCTTTTCATTGAGAACTCTTATGACATCAATCTCCATTTCTTCACCCTCATCATGAGAGGAGGGTTCAACTTTCCGGAATGTGTAATGTGCAAAGAGGCTGATGCAGAACATTTCCACAATTACAGAATAGTGGTAGATTACTGGCAGAAAGACAAAATGAGAGAAAATCATTATTGTAATAAAATGAAAGCAGATGTGTTACAGTTTGCAGATCCCAAAAACCCTTGGAAAATCAAAGGAAATGTTTTATATTTCTTACATTGAGAACGAAACAGGTCAGAGAAGGGAGGAGTGCAGGGGATGACATTCAGCGCACCCATGGTCTCCAGAATTCCACTCTGTAGTCCACAGAGGACCAGGACAACAATGATGCAAATAAACTTGGCTCGAACACTGTATTCAGGCAATGCCCTTTTTGAAGCTTTGTAAAACAGCAAGTAGCCGTAGAAGGACAGAAATGTGGATACGGCAATGATGGCATTGACATACATGTTGAGATTAACCGAATTCACCTGAGAAAGAGAAAAAGATTACAAAGTCCCCTAAACCAACAACGGTGAAACTAATACTAATGCTTTCCTGAGCACCAAATCGGCATAGAAAAGATTTCTGAAAGATTTCTGAAAGATGTGACTGCTGAAATATATATATATATATATATATATATATATATATATATATATATATATATATATATATATATATATATATATATATATATATATATATATCACATAAATATTACACTATAGTGAGCTCAAAAGCAATGGCATATTGTACTTACATCACCGTAGTCATATTGTTCATCTGTCCAGAGGACAAGAGTGAGGAAGAACAGGATTGTTCTGACCACAGAGAGCTGAAGAACAGCAGCCATCA
Organism: Pseudorasbora parva; assembly: GCF_024679245.1. NCBI lineage: Eukaryota > Metazoa > Chordata > Actinopteri > Cypriniformes > Gobionidae > Pseudorasbora > Pseudorasbora parva. The sequence goes on from NC_090184.1 coordinate 29,598,974, forward strand.
TCCACCCCACACTGGTCCTAATGAAGAAAAAAAGGTTAAGATTCCACCATTATAATAAAACAGTCCAGTTATTATAAATGAATGTACTTCAAGTTAAACATAGGTGTATGTGTGATTAAATACTTGTTAATGTCAAAGAGAGGAAGACAGCAGCAGCAGCAACAGGGGAAGGGGTTTGGAGACACCTGCTCCCCTGCTAATACCTCCAGCATGCGGGCCTTTCCACCGAAGAAGTCTTTGATAAGACCCATGAACTTCAAGAGTGTAATGGAGTGATATCTGCCAAGAAATGTTAAACATTCCATACAGATGACTGGCCATTTGGATCATTATTTTTAAATTTGATAACAAAACATGCAAAACAACATTGGAAGTCAAAGTCACTTACAGAGATGCAATGAAATTGCACAATGATGAGGAGCGAGGAACATATAGTGCAATGATAGACGTCATCCCGAAGACCTGTCAAAGAAACAAAATGTAAAAACAAAGTAACTAAAGGCATTATATCAAATAAATACTGATTGGTGCTTTACTGGATAAATTCCCAGGATCCACAGGCTAAGATGTCTGCGCCGCTGAGACGGGACATGACGCAGAAAAAAGCCGATCTCCTCCAAGAAAAGAGCAAGCAGCAGCACAGCAAACACAGCGGGAAGGAGGAACAGCCAGAGATCGTTCTTGATTGCTATAAGCAGAACAAACAAAACCACATTCTTAAAAAACAAAGATTTCAGCAAATAGTTCTTAAAAGAATCATTTTTACAATCTAAAGAAGCTTTTTCCACAACAAAAATCCTTAATGAAATGGAAAGCTTTCATGAATGTTAAAGGTTCTTCATGGAACCAATGATGCTAATAAATAACCTTTATTTTTGAGACTCAAAAATACATAATTTCCCGTCCTGGTACCCATTCATGTGTAAAAGGGACATTTAGTCCCCCAAGCTCAGAGGCACAATGCTATGCACAATGGGGGAACAATGCTAGCTGACTTAAATAGCTCTGTAAACATTGTTGACAGATGAGCAGTTTCATCTGTGTTATCTTTTTCAAATATAACCATATCCATTGCTGTCATTCTCCAGGGAAAATGACATTTAACATTGTAACACGGATTATAAGCAGCAAACAGCAGAGCTTGATTCGATACGCCTTTCATCATCATGTTGTGTTAAACCTCTTACCTTTAAAGAACTCAGATGACAAAGGGATCCCACCTCCCATGAACGTGCAGTTATCCACCCTCCCCATTGTTCAGTGAAATCTGAAAGATTTATCAAACACAAAAATTTCGATTGGGAGCCCTTAGACGTCAGGATCCAAATAATCAAATAGCCTAAGCACACGCTTATTTCTTATCAATCAAGGTGCAAAACCCTCTGCAACCAAAAATTGTGGACGATTTAGATAAATAGGCAATTGTGTGTAAATAGTTATGCCAAACCTATACCATGGGTGGCTTCTTATTGCCTAAGGGATGTCTTTCTGAGCTCATTTATTAATGATTGACTTAAACACAGGTAGGGCGCAGGTAGAGGGCCAAGTCCATCTTCCCACAAGTCTCAGACAACCTTTCATTTATTTATGTTTGGAAATACAGAAATGCATAAACATTTTAATACAGTTCATAACAAAATAACTATATTTGAAGGACTAGTGAAATAATTTTAAAATTTGTATCATTTACTTAAAATTAGGCCTATAATGTCAGACATGGGTTATGTTTAATGTTACACAGGGTGTGTCTAAATAAGCTCCCTAGTTCAGTAGTCAGGGCACTGATGAGGGAGTGAGCCCATTGACTTATGTCCTGATCAGTGCCCTGACTACTGAACTAGGGAGCTGATTGATTGATACACTCCCACAGAAGAAAAAAAAAACTTGGTTGGTTACTGATTACTACATTTTTTTTTTAAGTATCTAGGATTTTTATCACTTAATTTAAAAAAATTTTTTGGAGTTAGAGGAATCAAAACAAACTATAAATGTACCTTAAGGGAACCCTATAAAGGAAAATCATCCATTTTAAGTTGTCCCAAACCTGTATGAATTTCTTTATTCATCTGAACACCATTGTATTTTTCTCTCTCCATACAATGGAAGTTAATGCAGGTCCATCAACGGTTTGGTTAACCATATTCTTCCAAATAGGCTATCTTCTGTTGTATTTAGCAGATAACCAAGTACACATCAAGGTAAGATGCCTTCAAAATGAGCATTTCACATTAGTAACACTTACGTTTAACAGCAGAAGAAAGAAATTCAAACAGGTTTGAAACAACTTGAGGGTGTATAAATGATGACAAAATGTTCCTTATTGGGTGAACTATCCCTTTAAGCGCATTGACGAAATATTTGGAACTTTCCGGGTTTGCGTGTTTTCACTGTTATACGATAGGGGGCACTATTTCACAACTTTTGAAAAAGTAGATAGACTTCGGATTAAAAAAAAGAACAGAAAATACGATAAAACATTGCTTATGCGTTGTAATGTTTGATTTTTTTTGTTTTTGTTTACAGAGAATGCATGCATGAAGCAAAAATAGGAGAGGCTATTGCATGTTCACATATGAATACAACAAAATATTCTGGGGGCCAAAAGTATTGTTAAAATTATAATAATGCTTGTGTTGGCTGGAAACTAAAAACCGATAGCGGGAAAATATATAATGTTTTGTCGGGATGAAACCTATGGATGAGACATTTGGTGCGCTTGAGTCAGGGACTTTTATTTTAAAATCCATGATTCGAAACTAATCCGGAAGTCAAACGGTAGATGCACTTAGTAAACATTAAGGCATAATGTCTTAAAATTGAGCATTTATAGTAAATGCTTTTAAATGGCTTATTCTTGTGACATAGAAAGAAACTGGTTTGCAGGAACAATTTACTGAAATTTAGAAGTTTCCGTTAATAACAGGTACGTCGGTGATGTGCATTACAATTTGTTCTGTTTAATATTATATGCTTCGTTTATTTTTCTGACCCGACCCTTTTCTTTTCGGATTAGGCCTCTTTGATAAATAATTTATCTTGATGAATTTTTAACCATAATTCGTTTATTGACTCAAAGATTGTTTTTGTTGTTGTATCTTGTTTGTTAAAATCACAATAAAAATGTTACAAAGCATCACATTTGATCACTAAGTCACATAGGGGTGAAGTCCGAGTAATGAATCGCTTTGAATTGTTTTAAACAGCTGTGAGAGTCAATAAATAACCCGATGGAGAAGCAGAATGATGTGGAGATGGTTCGTGAAGGGGAGTCTGGAGCAGCGGAGGCGATCGCGGAGCCACAGTCTCTCTCTTTCCCAGAGGTGTTCCGCATGATTCAAGCAGGGGAGGATGTTCCTGGACTCCAAAAGCTGGAGGTCAAACCTTGCCATGAACAGCCCACGGTTTCTCAGATGCCCAGAAAGTCAAAACCATGGGAAAAATGACATGTTTTACTAATAATAAAATATGGAAGGCACAGCACATTTTGCGTATGCAAACGTAATTAACACTTTGTTTGCTTTACAGTGACTTTAATACATGGCACATGAGTAGGCAGCACACATTAATGTAAAATAAAGCATGTTCAAGAAATGGCCCAACTTTGTCACATTTAGCATAATAAAAATGCCTCATAATGGTGGTACTTGCAGCTTAACATTTGCCCAGTTAAGATTAAATGAGGGCTATATCACCAGACTCAAACTCAAAGCCTCTCATGACTGTAAAGTGGTTCCTCATCGCCTTGCCTAATGTGCTTACAAAAGGTTAACACACATCCTGCTTATTAGAGGAAGTGATCTTCACTCACAACTGGTTATCAACAGTCAAATGTACAGACCAGAAAACAGATAACAGCAAAGGTTCTGGAGTATGCCAATACTCTGGTGGAACTAAATCAGAATGGCTTGCTCGTGTCTGAGTAGTGAGTACAATACCTTGTTATGTTTACTTGTTGCAAGTCAGACCTCAGTGGACTGCTTTATACAAACAGCCTTTGATAAGTACTTTATTTTTCATTCACAAAAATATTTTTTTTTCAGATGGTCAATAAAAAAAGCTGAAAATTCAAGGTATAGAACTTCCCTGAATAAAAAGACATTCAAAAGTCAAAGTCCAAAATGATGGACTAAAGGCAAGTGCAGCAGAACAGCAGGAATCAGCCAGTATGTGCATGAGTGTCCCGATGGGGTAATCTTTTAAAACAGTCACCCCTGATCAAAACTCTTCTGGTTCGCCCACCTCATTCTCTGGAATTACAAAACCGTCCTGTTGAAAGACAGGAAAGAAAAGAAGAAGAAAAAACAATCACAGATCTGAGTGGGCTGAAAAATGTTGTCTCAAACTCTCTTTAAACATGGTGATATACACTTACGTCTGTGGCATAGAGAATATCCACAATCCTTTGCAGTGTAGGATCACCCTCTCCCTCTTTCTCTTGGCAGATGAGCTCAATATTTCTCAGCTTGCCAAAGTAGAAATCCCTTTCCTTTTCCATGTCGGCAATGGTGGCCTTTAGGTCATTTATCTAAAAAATTATAAAATGATTATTAATAATATGATTAAGTGGAAAATATAATGCTTAAGTCTTCTTTTTTTTTTTTTTGTAAAGTCTTACCATCTGAGTAAGTGCTCCTTTCTCTTCATCACCACCGCCTGTTCCTGCACCTCGCATTGCAGCCGGAGCCGTCTTTGGTGCAGATTTAGGTGCTGTGGCTGAACGCTGTGGAGCTGAACATCAACAGGACATCCATCACCTTGTTATGCACGTCAAACTGACTTGAGGATAAGGGTCAATTCCAGCCTCAAATTTACTTGTCAATGGATGAATTCTTAAAATGGTTACATTTCCAATATTACAGCTGAAATAATACATATAAAAATAAAACAAAGAATCTATTTCTAGAATATTCCATCAATAAGTTCTATAGCCCCAACAGAGAACTGTGTGAATTGTTTTGAAATGTGCAATGCTTGAAAATATAGGAATCACCATAACGTGAATAAGAAAATACCCAGAAGAGAGGCAACCTAGTAGAAAGGTGAACAGGCAATGTGGTTTAACTACACTAACTGGTAGTTCTCAACATCTTACCAACAGGGGCCATTGGCTTTGCTGCAGGTGAGATGCCCGTGTCTGAAGTAAACAGAAAAATCCATGGACAGGCAATGTAAGGCTCCAACCATTCTCACACATGTAAAAACAGCTGAAGCATGTTTGACCGGCCCACTGGTGCATGACTTGGTCACACCCACATATTCTGGGGTCATAATCCATAACAGCTGCAGCTGCCATGCGCCTGTTATCATTAGGACAGCTAGCTTCCGACAATAAAGCTAGTCCCACATACTTCTAAGAGGACTATATGAACCCAAAAAAATTAAGATTTATGTATGCTGTTTTCCCCATAACGATATGCCTAAAAAGGCGGTAATTGGTATTGAGAACTTCCTCACTGCATCCGAAATTGTGTACTATCCGAGTAGGTACTACATTTGAATTATAACATTTCTCTACCGTTAAAAATGATGTTCTATATGGTATGAATGTAATCCAGACATACTACATCCACCATGTTGTCATTATCGTGTGAACTACCAGAGTCAGTTCTGTCCCTTCACCTCCATTCATAAATCCTCTCCCATGGCCTTGTGGGATAGTAAAAGTGTCCATTGAAATTGCACTTCAGAATCTCATCGGAAGTAGTAGGTCATCTGGGGACTTTTCGCCTACTTGTTTTTCAAATACTATGTATTTGGACATACCACGCTGATGGCGTACTGTTTTTCGCACACTAAACAGTAGAGAAGTATTCGATTTCGAATGCACCGCCTGTCTGTTCTGCCTCCTTACCTGCGCTAGGTTTCCTTGGCTTATTAGCCGTGGCTGCTGCTGCTGCTGGACTCTGATTGGCTGCCATTTCTTGTCCCTGTCGAGCTGCCACCGGATCATATTCCTTCCCATCATAGTTTGCGTCAAAGAACTTCTTAAACCACTGAACAAACTCAAAGTTGTCCTGGAACTTGCTTTTCACAAGCTTGTCAACAGGAATAATCTACACAGAGATGTCAATAAGCAAATTAGTTACGCTATACACATTGTAAATAATGACTATGTTGTGTGGCAAAACACAATGTGTGCTAATAAATGCAACTGGTTGATACATACTTTGCTAACACCCATCTTTTTGAAGCTAGCTTGAAGAAGTTTGAAGTTGTGGATGTATTCATGCTCATGTTTGGCCTGGAATTTGACTTTCTTCAGTGGAATACACGATGGGAACAGCATGTCCATGAATTGACAGTAAGCAGCACCTTAAAACACATTAGTAAGACAGTCAGCAAATAAGAAACATAATATAATAAAATCAGGCAGGTCCCAACCACCGTGTGTGTATATATATATACAGACACACTTAACATACAAATAACACTTCATTGTGTGACATCCCACAATTATAATATGTAATCGTTGTGGTCAAAATACAAACTAGGCTTTATGTTTATCTCTCAAACTCCGTCAGTAATTTAGGGTGCGTTCACACTTGTCATGTTTGGTTCGATTAAAACGAACCCTGGTGCGGTTGCTCGGTTAGTGCGGTTCATTTGAACATATGTGAACGCTGCCATCCGAACCCTGGTGCGCACCAAACAAGCGGACCGAGACCGCTAAAAAGATGGGTCTCGGTCCGCTTCCAAACGAACTCTGGTGCGGTTCGATTGATATATGAACGCAACACGGACCAAAGACATGTAAACGGACCAAAAACCGGACGTATAATGTCAAGATGCCACGCATAATGCAGCTGATTTGACGACGCGGAAAGATCGGTGTATCCAAAATGAGTAACTTTAACGTTAGAGGCAAACGTAGAGCAACGAGGAAGTGCCTAATCAATATTTGGTCAGACGAGCATGTTTCGAAAATGCTAGAAAAAACACACAAAAAGCATACCTGGCTCTTCTCATCAAAGTTCCTGTGTTGCCCATTATTAGCAGGTACAGACGACAGCGGCCGTCTCTGTTCTGCACAACGGAGGAAATCCTGCTGCTGTTTTGAATGTTTTGAACATTTTATGAGCTCTTCATGAGTTCTCAGCGGGTAAAAATAATGCCACATGTACACGCATAAAATGATCGCGTTTAATCCAGCACACAGCGTTGTTTTGAACATTTCATGAGCTCTTCATGAGTTCTCTGGTAAGAAATAATGCCAAATGTGTTACACGCATAAAATGATCGCGTTTAATCCAGCACACAGCGTTGTTTTGAATGTTTTTAACATTTCATTAGCTCTTCATGAGTTCTCTGGTAAGAAATAATGCCAAATGTGTTACACGCATAAAATGATCGCGTTTAATCCAGCACACAGCGTTGTTTTGAACATTTCATGAGTTCTTCATGAGTTCTCTGGTAAGAAATAATGCCAAATGTGTTACACGCATAAAATGATCGCGTTTAATCCAGCACACAGCGTTGTTTTGAATGTTTTTAACATTTCATTAGCTCTTCATGAGTTCTCTGGTAAGAAATAATGCCAAATGTGTTACACGCATAAAATGATCGCGTTTAATCCAGCACACAGCGTTGTTTTGAATGTTTTTAACATTTCATTAGCTCTTCATGAGTTCTCTGGTAAAAAATAATACCATGTACACGCATAAAATGCCCGCGCGTGTAATCCGCACACAGCATTGTTTTGCATGTTCGGTAAACGAGCTTCTACGTCATATAAGCCGACCAATCAGGTTGTGAGCGTCTCCCTGTGCCTTTGGTTCGGTAACTTTAGGTTCGCTGTTAAAAATGCCCGTGTGAACGCTAAGCGGACCAGGACTATTATGTTTGTTTTTGTTTTTTGGTCCGGACCAAACGAACCGAACTACAAGTGTGAACGCACCCTTAATGATGCTCAAGTTAGGAGTATGAAGGGACAGGGGCCGGACAGCTGGTCACTGACCTGAGCACAGTTGCTCGATCTTGGCATGGCTCATCTGTAAAGACTCGTTTATCCATGTGAGCATGTCATGGCGGCTGAGGTTTTCACTTGTCACTGATGTCGAGAACACGTTCACAGCCATGGCTCAGACAAACCTAATTATTTCAAGCTGTGGGAGGCACTTTGGTGCTAGAAAAAGAGGTTGAGTTAAGAGTTCAGGCTCATTTCCTTAAACACACATTCACACCCTTTAGCCCATCTACATCATCTTTACTTCCTACTTAATGTCACTTCAATGTGTGGCTTTATAATTATATCCAGTTTCAGGCTTGAAAGACATTACATATGGAATAAAAACTCGATATTTGTTTGTCTTTTGAGTAGAATGCCAACTGAACGCGCTGCTTTCATGTAACTTAACTCAAAAGTTGTAAACTAATCTGTCAGAATTATTAATCGTTTACTATTCATTTACCGTTGAATGGTTGATCCTCTTGTATAACCGTCTTCTTTTTAACTTTCGAACATTTAAATCACAACATTAAAAGGCAAGTAAGTTATCGTCCTAAATGAGCAAAATTACCATAAAGTACAGTTTTTCTGTGTCAAAGATCAAATCAACGCCTTTATCTTACATTTTGTTCTGAAAGTCCAAACTATGGTGGGATGTGATTGAACCGGGCTGCAGTTTCACCGGCGTGTCGTTCGTAAAGTGCCGCTTCTGCTGCAGACTGGAAAGAGACTCAAGGCAAGCCTGCAACCACAGCAGAAGCTTACTAACTAATCACAGATGTCAAAATAAAAGTCATCATCCGGCTATATGTAACAAACCTACCTAAATACTGCCATCTTTCAAAATAAAAGTAGTCAACAAAATACAAATCACTTTTGGTTAAAACATTTTTTTAAAAAAAATTATATATATATATATATATATATATATATATATATATATATATATATAGAGAGAGAGAGAGATAGAAGTAAAAGGGTATATTTATGTTACCTATTTTTACATATATTTTTAACCAATCTGTTGAATTAGGCTAATATATTTACGCAGTGTCCTCACTTTGAGGCAAGTTTGGAAGCCATATGTAGGCAATTAAATATATTTTTTTAGCTGAGCAAAATGTATCTTTATATATTTTTATATACTAAAATCTATAGACTATCTCCCATGACTTTCCAAAACCCAGACATCATTATTTCAATCATTAGCTTTTTATGACTATGATTATTTTCTAATATTGTTATACTTATATTAACTTCTGTATTGTTGTCTGTTTTATTAACTTATTACATATAATTTTTAAATATTTAATTTCTCGCTTCTAAGCGCATTACTAAACCAGCCACCTTTCATAGAGAAAAATATTAAATCAAAGCAGAAATCCCATTTAATCTGGAGGACCGAATGTTTAGTTTTGTGGGTTGATAAAACACATTAACATATCAATTGAAAAAGAAAGACAGATAAAAGGGTTGGTGCAATTTATTTTTCATCACTGATGTTAGTACAAGCATGGAATATTAAAGTTAGGCAAGCAGCTATAGCAAAACATCAAAACCTATTAAAACAAAACGTGTCAATCATCAGTCCAAGGAAAACATCCTAGATCTACAGACATAATTAGCATTTCATTTAGCACCAGAAGATGAGTTTTGAAAGACCCATTCAACAAAAAAAGAGAGGTATTAAGGCCAATTTCAATGGTAGAAATATAGACTGTATATTCTGTTCACAAAGTATTGAATAAAAATAATCAGTGAGACATTAAAGATCATGGTCTCCTATGAGGCCTGCTGGTGTTGAGAAGACCTGAGGGAGATATTTCTAATGAGACGAATACTGCACCTCGAAACTACACACAGAGCGTCATTTCAAAACCATGACATGTAACACATCAACAATACTTCTTACTAGGATTTTTCTAAAGCTTTGCTACAAGACAGACATCCAAAAGGCATCAAGACATTTGTAATCCAGTTATTGATCTTTCACCAAAGCTCACACATACACCTCAAGCTGGTCCATGCCTTGCTCAAATTTAATCAATCTTAAGGTCGAGTCAGTTGGTATCATGTTTTAGAAAACAACCAAAAGCTAAACATCAGCTTTGATCAGTGACAAAATCGGAACCACTATCTGCTTAATGCTGAAAATTCATGCTAAACAATTTGTAAGAAAACAATTCATACACATTCATTTCACACAGACTGTTTTCAATGACCACAACTGATTAAAAAAATACTTTTCAAAAGGCAAGATACAATTTAGACACTTGCACAAGGCAAAATACAAAGTATCCCAAATTATTCCCTTTAAATGTCACCGGAAGGCATGCCAGTTAAAAATATATTTTTTTAAAAGTGTCCAACATAAACATGTAGCCTATCCACTTGTAGGCACTTATTCGTTAAGCCCTTGGTTACACTGCATCATGTTGAACAAAAAGGCCTCAGTTAACACAGTGACTAACTCTCATATATTTTGTGGTATGCTAAATCCTTACTAAAAACCACACAAAGCAATGCTGCAGTGACCAGTTTTAGACCATAAGCTCAAGGCCAACGGTTTTAAATCGGAAGTGCATACAGGTAACAAATGGGGTAAAATGGCTAACAGAAATGATGTGTTGGAACCTTAATTCTAAGGATTGATTACCGGTTTATTAAAAAATTATGTGATAGTATGGTCTAAAATGCTAGCTTAAAAAAGTCCTAAACCTGTAGGATCACACTGCAAATTTAGTGTTATCATTAAAAAGTAAAAAAGCTAAAACTTTAGAAGGCTACTGTCAACTCAAATCTACCAACAGCCCAAGACTTTCACTAAAGTATAATGGTGAAGACAACGTTTGTGCTTCTGAATACATGGTGTATGGATTGCATGTATTCCTGTAATCAAAATGCTAGTCATGAAACCCAAGTAATCTATGGTTTGAATTAACATTCTTTTCAATTAAATAAATGATGCTAAACAGGAAAACAAGTGTAGACATTTGTCCAGTGGCCAAACATTCTATATTATAAAACAGCACCATGGAGTGACAACATTGCCAATGATTTTTTTTAAATATATGCAATATTTAACATCAGGACATGATTATTTCTAAACAAGGAAAAGTTCAGATGTAAAAATGTGATATAAAAAGCTGAAATAAATGTTAAAAACGGTTTTAGATAAACTGAACTAATATTAACTTATTCATTAAATTATAAAGGCATTCCTCCAGCCAATGAACCAATCACAGAATGGCACTGAGGTAGTGGGTGGATTATTGTGTGGCTCTCTTCAGCATTAAATCACTTTAAAAGCACACAAGTTAAAAATGACAGTACTTATGATGTTCGAAATTCGATCCGAAAGTGTCTGTGCATTCCAAGGATCACTGTTCGGGATAAAACACTTTTTTTAAAACACAGAACATTTAGAAAAAAAATGCAACATAAAAAATTAACAAAATATTCGGAGGACAGATTCTGCAGAAACCTTTAAAAAAAAATCAAATTGATTTATGACTTGATTTGGACCTCCAGTGCCAGCGGGTAGCTTTACTCGCAAGCAAAGTAATCCTTCAGAGGGGCAAAGAGGTGCCGGATCACGGGAACACTCCAGGACCGACCAAGGACTTTCTGCCGCTGTCCCCGCCCCATATTATTCACGTCTGTGTAATGCTTTGGGAACCCAAATATTCTGAAAGTGCAGATAGGAATAAAATGCCAGTCATTTTATTAAACGTTACATGTATGCAGTTGTTTTAAACAAACCCACTGATTTATGGTTTGCAAACCTGAACTGAAAAGTTTAAGAAAAAATTAATTTATATAAATATCTGACCTCTCCATTTCAGTGCACCAAAGGTAGTCCTCTTTTCCATTCATGGTGACTGGTAGAGGTCCCATCTTCCCTTGTTTGATGGAGTTGGACTTGGTGGTAATAGTGCGAACTTTGTTGAACTGATGATAGTTAAAAAGGCATTTTATTAAATAATTTTTGTTAAGAGGAAATAAATACATTTGAACTGGTTTTGACATTCTAACATCTTAGTTGTGCCTAAAAAGCATGGCCGTTTCTAGGATTAACGCAAGTAGGATCTATAAACTTTTGAATTTCTTTCATTTCATGTGGAAAACTCTTAACTTTTCTGCTAAAAGATGAATTTGTTTACCGTAGCAGTTCGTCCGACCTCCAGGCAGTCCTGAAGATTTACGTTGTCAGTGAGTGAAGCAGCAAGTGGTCTAAATACAGAAACACAAAGTCAAGTCTTCAGTCACATTAATCTGTGAATGGATCCCTCTATTACTGAACACACACACTTCATTCATACTTAGAAAAGTTAAGCTTATGCTTTATAGGTATGTGTGATTGTGTATGTGAATTCATACCGGTTCATTCCAGGTAAATTTCCCCAGAAGTATCGGGCCCTGTGGGCTGGGCTTACTTTCACAGCATCAATCATCACAGGATTGCACTGGAAACATATAAAAACATGAGAATCCATAAATATCAAAATAGTAACATACTCATCTCAGTGAGATGGAAGTCTGCCTCAACAGCATGTATAAAGGTACTGTCACATTGACTATTCTTCTGTGAATATCTTACATTAAATTTAAGTTCAAACAGAAAGCTGCTTGGTTTGAAAGTGACTTGTGTGCGAGAAGAGCTTCATACGTCGCTACAATATTTACAACTGCTCTTTTTTTGCCCATGAATATGTGCCTAATTTTAGCTAATGTGATCGCACCTTAAGTCTGGGTGAAAAAAAAAGGCTTTACCTCCAAAAAACGGCAGATATCAGCCTTGTCATGGGCACTCATCGCTACTACATTCTCAAAGAGCCAGAAAAATGGGCGATCGTCATCCTCTCTGGGCCTCATCATGGTTAACATGCGGTAATATTCAAAGAACAGCCGCCCTGTGCCTTCTAAAAGAAGACAAGAGAAATAAAATCAAATATTACTTTTTCATAATTGAGTTGAAATATATTCTAATGCTAAAGACCAAACTCAAATCTACATAAAACTACATACACAATTCTGTTAAATAGGTAGCATAAAGTATATCTTACCAAAAAGACCTTTTCTGGCTGGATTCACCATGGACAGGTCATTACACGGACTTCCACCGATCAGGAGATCAAATGGCCCCCACTCGGCTAGCTACAAAAACGGTGACAACAGGAAACATTAAAAGGGATCTTGAAACAGTGACAGCCTTCATTATTGCAGATACGAGGAACAGTCTTTAAAATAGCAATGTTTAGCCATTATCATCTGGCTAATTGTCAAATTCCTTATACTACTTAAATGCATATGAAGAATGAGAAGTAGTTCATAGTTCATGCGATGCTTTATACGTACATGCTTCCTTGTGATGGTGCGCACATCCTTCACATATTCAACCATGCCCTCATGTTTGATCATCCCGACAGCAATAGAGTCTTCACAGATCTCAGAGGCAATATAGCGGTCCAACTTAAAACCCAGGTCTTTTAAAACCAGATAGCCTGCAAAAAACAAGATGCAAGTATGAAAAACCTCCCTTGTTTTTGTCTTCAACTCCCACAATGCATTGCTATTGCACAAACATTAAGGGAAGCAAAGCCACAAAAAAATAAAAAGTGCTGTTGTTTCAGTATTTACTTTATTTAAATGGATTTTACACTAAAACCAAAAATTCTGTCATTTTGTACTACCCCCTTTGTTGTACCAACCCTTTCTTTCCTTTTGCAAAACACAAAAGATGATTTGTTGAAGAATATCCTGACATTGACAGATTTTTAATATTTGGCTGGACATATTCCAGTAATGTTAAATAAGCAAACCTGTTGCAATCCCATCAAACAGGGAGAGGACTCTGATTGGACGACGCTGATGAGCTGGTATAGATGGATAGACTCTGTGTGGCTCCTAAACCAAGGACAAAAACAATTTTCTTAGTATTTAATAAACCATTCCGTCTTTCCATTTTTTCCCCCAAATGTCGGTACTTTTTTTTTCCTTCTTTAAATTCAGCCAGGATGCATTCAATTGAAAAAGAGACAGTAAAGTATTTTATATCGCTACAAAAGAATTCTATTAATAAAAATAAAAAAAATAAAAAAAAAATATTAAAAAAAACAAGACAAATCAGCATATTAGAATGATTTCTGAAGGATCATGTGACTGAAGACTGGAGGAATGATGCCGAAAATTCATGTCAAAGGAATTTTAAAATAATTTAAAATAGAAAATAATTATTTTAAATTCTAACATTATTTCACAATATTAGTGTTCTTACTGTATTTTTGTTTTGTATTCTAGATCAAAAAGGCAGCGTTCATGATCATTAGAGGCTTTTTTTAAAAAAAATCTTACCCACCTTTGAATGGTACATTAAAAATGGTAACGTACACTGCAACATAAGAATTGGACTACTTGGATATCTAACACAAGAAGAAGAATTTAGACACTCACAAATTCAAAGGCACTGTTATTGGCAAAATACTCCTGGACACGAATACTCCAGTCAGGCCTGAGCTTGAGCACACCATAGCACTTTGAGGGCAGGCAAATGTAACAGCTCCATGGGTCAACGTCCTTCAGTTTATCAAATGTTCCCGGTCCCACCAACACATTGAGACAGTCTTTGCAGAAACATCTGAACAGAGTGCAAAAAAGAAATAGACAGTTAAACAACCCGTTTAGATGGTTAACATGACATTACGGTTTAAGTTTGAGTTCAAACCTGCAGCAACTGGCATTTCCACAGAGAATGACCTCTTGCCCAGCACAGCACACTGTGCAGTATGACTGATAGCCATCTTCATCATACCTGTACAGCGTTTCTGTAAAGTTCTCCTAAACAAATACAGAATTGTGTATGGAAAATTACATCTTGCCAGCAAATAGCATATACGTTTTGTGATTCAGTACTTAAAAGATAAGACACAAGATTTGAATGATACCTTGCACTTGAAACAAAGGCTTCCTTTGAAAAGAGGATGGAAAATTTCAACGTCGGCAGATCCACAGGACAGACAGAAATCTGGGGAAAGAGCCATGAGAACAGACATTCTGTATAAGTATCTTGTATTTCTTTTCTTTTTTTAAAGGACTGAGCAATAAGAATTGTCAAAAAGGCAAAAATAAGTTGCTAAAAATAAAATTAAAGGTAATGAAAGATATAATTTCTTCTGGTGGCAGCTGTGATAATATTGATAGTGCAAGAGCAAACTTAATATAAAGGGTTTCCACAGAATAATTTATTCCTAGCCTTTTATTCATATACATTTTAGATCTGGACGTAACTATTTCCACAATTTTCTCATGACCTTTTATTCATTTTATTAAATCCCATAATGTTGACATGCTGGGAAACCCACAATTAAAAAAAAAAATGTATTAGCCCAGAAGGAAAAACGATCATTTCAATTATTCTTGAGCCCTGGAATAGCTTCATTAATAAGCTCAATTTATGAATATGATAGAAACAAAATAATAGAAGTGATTCACCTTCAATTTTTCTGCCTTTAACGGTTACCTCATGGACCATTTGATCTGAGAAGAAAAGGGATAAACCCTTTTAAACATGTCAGTAATCTACAGTTCAATGTTTATGAGAACCTGATTCATGCTATTATAATTTAAGTTCTGGCCTCAATGCAGATTGATATAACTCACCTCTGGTGTACACCTGAGTTGACTGAGTTGATTGTCTGTTCTTAGAGACATATTTCCTCTTGGCTGGTGGCTGATAATCAGAAATAGATGAATCCGACTCAGTTTTATTACTGGTAGAGCTCTCTGTGAAACGTAAAAGCAGAGGTGTTCTTAAACATCGTTAAAGAGAAAGTTGCAAAATTATTGCAACTAATTCCACCCAAAATTTACGTTCTCACACGTTTTATGACCTGTTATAGCCAAATGACAGTGCTACTGCAACACTCATCGCCACAGATGAGTAGCTGAGTATCTCTTCCGCATGACCCATTATGAATTTTAAAATGGCTGTAAATCACCAATTGTTTTTCTCCCCCAGTAACAGATATGCTTTAGATTTTGTACATACCTGTAAGAGGCAAAAAGCCATCAGGACCCATGGGCTGAAAGCCTCCAAATGCCCAGTCTAACATGGATTTCACTTCTTCCCCTTTCTTTTCAGTGGGGGGGAAAGTTTTCCCACAGCGCTCTCCAGCCAGCTACAAATGAACAACAATATAATGCAATATTACGATAAGAATAAAACAGGAACTGGTACTCTATTCCCTCCCAACCGTAGTTGAGAATGGTTAAATAAGTATCTTTCCACTGTACCTCCAGGATTTGGTAGATGGCATTCTTGTAGGTAGGTAGACCGTCATAGGATTTACTACAGAAGCACTTTACAAATGCAGAAAAGGGCAACAGTCCCTCTGTATGAATCTAAGATTAACAAGAGAATCATGCTTTTAAAGAATGCAGGGGAAAAATATTTCTCAGATAAGAATGAGTAGAAAGAAAGCATAAAAACTCCTAACCTCTGAAAACATGCCATCTCCAAACCACTCTACGCGTCTCATAGACACAGGAAGCACCCTGCCTTTCCAGGCCACCACCAGACCAGGCCACCAAGAGAAGCCCTTCACTTTTCCCCACACCAGCTCTCCAATGGCATAACCCTTCCCATCCTGGACAGGGAAACAAAGAGTCAATACATACAAGCAGGACGAATGTTACTTTAACATGTTAGAGCAAATCAAAAGTAAACTAAAATAATAACTATTTATACCCGTTATTCTATTTCAGATGCTCCAACCATAAATGGACAGAGCCAAATTTTTCAGTTTAAAAAGTTTTGTATCCTAAAGTAATCAAAAGATTTCACAGAACATACACAGTGACACAGATCATTTACTTCAGATAATATAGGTTCAGGATTTAATATAGGTCGTGTTCCGATATTAAAGAAATTTAATATCTGAAGATTTACCTGGTATGCTTGTTCCCTCTTTCCAGATCTGGGGCTCGGTGTTGAATTTGATGCAGAAGAACGAGCATTGTTCTTCACCTACAATTAATACCACAGCTACATTAGTAAGACGCAAAGCAAGCATACATACAAGTGAGTCCAATTAGACAGTAAAACATTTTGTGGAAAACACCCAGACTTATTACACCATTTTAATGAAGCCTCCTTCTGATCTGAAAAGTCTTGTTGAAACAATTAAATTTTTTATCATTTGCAAATTACCCCATGAAAAGATGTCTATTCATCATACACAAGAATTTATGTCTCTTATGTATGTTAGTGTATAAGTTGAGCATGCATAACACTACACACAATGAATTTAAGGGGAGAGCTCACGCCAAAATGAAAATGAACCCATTATTTACTCTCCCTCAAGCCATCCTTTGTGTATATGACACACTTCTTTCTGACGAATACAATCGGAGTTATATAAAAAAAAATCCTGGCTCTTCCAAGAATTATAATGGCAGCCCAAAAAAAGTGCATCCATGTATTATTAAAATAATCCATATGGCTCCCGGGAGTTAAACAACGTCATGTTATGCTTTCTTCGTATTTATTTTCATATAACGAAGTAAAATGTCTAAATATTGATATTTTTCTTACAAAAACCCATCAATTCACTTTAGAAGGCCTTTATTAAGCTGCCAGATGGATGCACTTTTTTTGGCTTCAAATTTTGGGCTGCTATTATAGTGCTTAGATGAGCCTGAATTTTAAGATAACTTTTAATTTTAAAGATAACTCTGATTGTATTCGTCTGAAAGAAGAATGCCATATACACCTAGGATGATTTTTGGTGAACTATCCCTTTAAATTTATTTGTAAAAGCACTTTTCACAATACATATTGTCCCAATGCAGCATAATGAAAATAAACAACAAGAAAGAATTTAAACCATGGAGGAGATGTTATGAAATGTTATTGCAGAGGAAAAGACACATAGCTACAGAAGCAACACAAGACAAAGACTCCAAAGACTAATCTACCAGCCAGAAAAGAAACCACAGGACTCATGCATTGCACACATTCATGAAGCAGCATCGATTGCTTATGAAAACAGCTCAATGTAATACAGAGAGCATGAATGGGACGAAACTGAGAGGCGGTACTACACCCGCGATAAGTCAGACAGAGCACTGAATCTTGACCTGGGCAGGTACATACCGCCTCTGGCTTGCTGTCCTTGTCTGGGTTCACTGGTTTGCTCCAGGTGCCAGCACCGGCCTGAAAGACTGTACGTGCCTGTGGTTTCTGCCGTAAGCTGCTCTCCCAACCGTATATTCCTCTAACAGAGCTCTATAGACCAATTATTACACAAATTACACACACTATCACTCAGATCACATGACTCCTAGTGTAAAGTAATCATTGTCAGGGCCCCCAAAAAAAGATATGCAGAGAAGGAAAGAAAGAAGTTAAATCAAGAGAGGTTAGTGTGATGATATAGTTGATATGTTTGTGTGTACCAGTGCTTTTTTCCCAGTGATAAATAAAGTTGACCTAATCAGTCTTGGTTTGCTTAAGTATACAATGGGCATATTCAATGACGAGCTTAAATCAATGATGAAAAGACACACAGGAATTAATTCCTTGGTTAAAGACAATTCTGAAAACATTTAATAGTTGTTCTTAGGGACAGTTGTTTTCCAGCTAATATTACCTCCTGTAAAACGTCATCCTCGGCTCCATCTTTCAAGTCCATTTCTGCAGGAAAATAAAATGTAAAGAGTTAAATCGATAAGAACAGTCAGGCATTGGCTATTTTGAGATGCCTGAACAAGTAACACTAATAAAAACAAATAACATTACTTTGAGCACAGACAAATAGAGCATGTACAGTTGTAATTTCAAAGCAATTGAGTAACTTTCTTGAGCATTTATGGTGAAGCGGAGATAAAGGAAGAAAGTTCAGACGAACAGATGTTTGCCACCAGGAGAAGTGATTGAGATAGTAAAGCATTATTCTATAGCTGCTCTAGAACCTCTTAAACTGGTCTTAAGCATTTCATTCACACCTCTGGTGATCTTCTCCAGTCGCACCACACATGGCTTCACTGCATTTGAGTGTTGAACTGTCTCTGGAAAACAGCACATTGTTTCCATCAATCTAACCAGCCTCTGCTGGATCTAACTTGAAAAAAACTTTAGCTGCACTATACAAACATTAATATAGATAACAATTTTATAATATTATTGTACTTACTATGGAAATTGTTTAATGGCACTAAATGATTCCATGACAATTCATTGTGAAAATAATATAGTAAATCTGAGGAGCAGCATTTAGTAACAAAACAAAGCACTAGTGTTGATTACATTACATGCAAGCTGGAAGATGTTTCTACAGCTTCAGACTTTGACAATGCAGATCCAGACATTAGTCTTACAGAGCTAGACCTTTGATTGTTGGCTTAAGGCAGGGTTCACTTTCTGGCCAAGAACCACACATTTAGCCACTTTGCATAAGCTTTGTTACATACCATCAATAGATTTAGAAAATTTGAAAATGTTGGCGGCAGACTATTGTGGTCTTGGCTGTGGCCACTGAGCGGTTTCTCACAATTAAAAAAAATGGACAAGCCATTGTCAGCCTCCTGACATTGACCCAATCTGTTCTACACTTTTTTCCAAAACTTTGAATTTATCTTTCAGATTTAATGCCACGAACAAATAGTAAATTTGCACATTTTATTTAGACCTTGCTATTATATTATCCCTAACCTTGCTAACACAATTTTGCATTCAGATGGATATAAAAAAAATAAATAAAAAAAAATAAAAAAAAAACACACTCAATTCAGAAGGCTACATTTATATTAGACAATCTTTGTACGTTTTTGGTGTGGTTTTTTGTTTTGTTGGTTAGCTTTTTTCTCTCCAGGTATGCCAAATATTTTTAAAGGCTGAGAATATATACATCATTCTCACTTTGTATTGTTTTGGTGCAATTTTTTTCACCAGTGATTGTCTATGCTTCGCCTTAAAAAAAACAAAAAACACAAAAAAAAACTTTAGGATAACTTGCCTGATGTGCTACTTCTGGCTTTTTTCTTCCTCCCATTTCTGACGGGTGAAATCTTGCCTTCAGTTTGCTCTATGGACGAGTCATCATTGAAATCCAGCTCCTTTGCTATATCGTTTTCACTTTCACCCGAACTATCATCCCAGTTATGAGCATCGCCATTTTTAACCGCCTGTAAGTAAAACCAGTTTAAATGCATGACAAAATTCATTGAGACCAATAGAACAATCATTAGAGAGAGCGATAGATTGATGGAAATACTTGTATTCTATACCTGAGCAAATATATTTTCTGCTTCAAGAGATGGACAGGGCAAAACCAAGAGACAGAGAACAAGTCTTTTGAAAAAGGATGCTGGTGGAAAAGTCTTGAGCACACAATGCCAGTATCGCTCCAGAGAAAGAGTTGAAGATGTGTCTTCTTCATCCTCAACAAGCTGGTACTCCAAGAACTCATCAGTGAGTTTAGCAGAATCCTCAGGTTTGGAGCAGATGCCAAATTGTACAGCAAGTTCAACTATATTTTTTCCTGTGACCTTTAACCTTCCTGCTGGGCTGAGGAGCTGTGAAATGCCCCTTAAGACACTATCGCTCAGGGGGAGACTGTCAGCAATGGAGGTTGTAAGAGTTTTGTAAAACTTTAAAGACTCATCATGAAATGCGTCGAGGGAATCTGCCAGTTCCTCTTCTCTGGCAGAGAGGAAGTCCTCTACCACCCCACCCAGACTGAGATCAGCAGCGGGAAGGCAGAACGTTGAGTTTTCCAGGATGGTTGGGTCTCGTTCCTTCAGATAACGTATGACTGCTTGAGGACGAAGAAAGCTGGAGGTGTACGAACGTAGGAGCCCACTTGCTTCTCGAAGGATTTGGACAAGATCAGCACGAACAGATCCTTTGCTTTGTTGCAGATGCTGCCCGAAGGCACGGAGTGGTCCAAGAGCATGATCCAGAAACATCAAGGTGACCCTAATTATAGGGTTCTCCAACTGTGAACAAATATGCTTAGCTTTATCATTGTTTTCATCACAGGAATTGAAGTATGACACCAAATCGCCCCACATTCCAAGCATCCTTTGAACGAGCACACAAAACTCCTCACAACTGTATGAAAGGGGAACACTGGCGTCTTTTAGTCCATCAACCCCAGCAAACAGCATCTTGAGGTTGTCATTGCTGGTGGAACAATTTGAGAAGTGTGCGTAGATGTTGACAATAAGTTCCTGAACCTGACTGGAGCAAGCCTTTAGGCCAGCATTGCAGGCAGAGTCAGGTATGCTGTAAAGTCCACCAAGATCAATCACATGTGGGTTGAGCTCCCGAATTTGCAACACAAAACTTTCTGAGGTCTTTTCTGGACCATTTACATAGAAAGCTACCATGTTGCTAGCAGGAAGCTCAAACTTTTGGAGGACACTGGGTAAACACCCAGAACCGGAGTCTTCAGACTGAAAGACATCAAGTAGACGGATACAGTACCTTTCTTGCTTTTCCTCAAAAAAACCCACGAGCACCACATGGCAGGAGGTCCTTTCTCCACTCTCTGCATCAAGTGGCACCTGCCCATATATGTAGATACAGAATGGGTTCAGCTTACAAGCAGAAACAATGTCCTTTGGATACTCTAGTCCGAGGATGTATTTTGCAGTACGTTGGGAGACCTTGTTGATCCTTGAGGGAAGACTGGAGAGGCAATGGTTTTGAATGAAAAGAAGCATGGTTTCACTACAGGAAATGGAGCCTGCAATCTGCTTTTTACCCAGCTCACATTTCATATGCTTTTGAGTTTGCTGGTGTCGCTTCAGGTCGTGAAAACCTATGTGTAGGGTGAAATTATAGTCACAAAAAGTGCAGTAAGCGCAGTTGTCCCCCAGATGACTGGCTTTGATCCATTTAAAGGTTGTTTGCCATTTAGGATCGTAAGTCACAGGTCGCCTCCTTCCATTAAAATCCACGTCTTTGTCAGACTCGTCTCTTACTCTGCCTGTATAAAATGAAAAACAAGTTACATCAGTTTTCTCAAATAGTATATGCATTTCAATGATGAGCTGATTTCCCAGTCATATCAATTGTATTATAGATACTAGGGCACATTTTCCCATCACTAAAAGATAATTAAATTAATTAATTCTTTACAATTAAAATAGAAAACTGAACTGACAATAAACGGAGGCTTACCAGATTCATGTGGACTTTTCCCGGATTTTGGAGACTTAACAGCGTCATCTACCTGTACAATATCTTGACCATTACGAGCTTCAACTGGGTTGTATTCCCTCCCTTGCCTCTCATTGGCACTGAAAAATTTCTTGAACCACTTCATAAAGGTGAAATTGGGTCTAAACTTTCCTGTGAGAAGCTCCTTCACAGGGACTGACTGAAAGAAACATCAAAAATGGAGAAAATCAATGTACTGTAAAGAGCTTTACAAATAACATACTTCCCAGATTATGTTCTTATACAAGATTCACATTTAAATATCCAGCACATAATTCATTCAACATTTTATATGCAGAAGTATTAATGGAATTAATAGAATACACTAAGGTGAATCTAACCTCTGTTATGCCTAATTTCCGGAAAGCTGTCTGCAAAAGACTGTAGTTCTGCATGAAATCAGACCTCTTTTGGGACTCAAAGTTTACTTTGCTCATGTCAATTGACCCTGGGAAGAGCAGGTCTATAAGCTGGCAAAAACATGCACCTGAAAAAAGAAAAGAAGTAATTAATGTTTCATGTAATTCAGATTAAAGCTGATGTAAATAAGTAGACAAAAAAAAAAAAAAAACAGTACCTGAACGACATTGCTCCACTTGAGTAAAGTTAGTGTGTAGGGTTTCGTTGATCCAGCACAAAACTTCATTGCGACTGCACTTGTCATCAGGGTTGTTAGGGTCCAGACTAACATTTGTAGCCATCTTATGCTTTCATAACACGAAATAAAAATATTTTTCTTACAAAACAACAACAGAACGTCAGACAACATTTAGAAGCAATAAATCATAACCCAAGTTAATTTCATTGCACATTTGCAAGGAGAAGTGTTTAGTTACGTCTTTCACTTCTTAGACCAGAGGGAATAAGGTATGACAGTAAAACAATATAATAAAGTACCTTCTGTTCACCTATATAGTATTTTAGTGTGTGGAAAAGACAAAGAGAGAAAGAGATTTGAATGCATTTGAAATAATGCCAAATTACTCTCTGACATGTGACAGCACATTGATCTCTGTTGGATTGGATATACAAGTTGTGAGGTTAATATAAAACGTTTACTTAAGGTTTTAGTATTCGGAAGTAGCCTAACTAGTCTGCCTCGTGTGGCATTTCCTCGAAACTAAAAAAAAAAAAAAAAAAAAAAAGACTAAAGTTAAGACTTCCGTCAGTGTTTTGTGTAAAACTCCTCCCCACTTTACGAAAATCTCGCGGGGTAATTTTTGCCGCGAATGCAGCGAGCTTATAAAGTAGCTTTCACTTTTACAACTTTATAACCGGTGACAACTTATATACACAGCGGACCGCAAACAATGCGCACAAGAAATCTAAATGAAAGTTTGAAATAAACACGTGGTATTTAAAACAAAACCGGTAGCATACATGTAGATGTTTAGCAGTTGATTTATTTTGTGGAATGACGACAAATTGATCAAATTGTAGTCATTTATGGAATGCGATCGTATTTGTTCAGTCTTTGTGAACCGTTTCAAAAGAATTGGATTAAACGCTATCGAGACAAATGTTCATTTGTGCAAATTTTAACTTTGCAAGTCGTATTAAACCTAGGCGTAAGCGGCTAACACGCAGTGCAAAATATGTTTGTAAATAACGTCAATTTAGTAAACACTTTTTTCAATAAACCACATCCGCGTTCTCATTGTAAGACCGGTTGCCTTTGTCAATATGTCTTTGTGTAGCTGCGGTAGCTCACATGAAGCAAACCTATGTGGCACATGCTGTTATTTTTGTAACAGCAGACTCTGAACTTTTCACGAAATCTAACAAATCGAAACGTGCTTTTAAAACAATCAAGCGTGTCGGCTGTGTCCTACCTTATTTGTACCTTGGTCCCGGAGACCTTGTTACTCCCCAGACTAGAAGGTAATTCCCAGTCCACCCCAGTGCCTTCCCCCAACATATGCATTGTCCTGACAAGGATTGGCCCTTTAGAAGCCAAAGTGGGAGGTACTACTGCACTATAGCTAGCTAAGATTTATCAAAGGTACAAAATAGCTGTTTTCGGCATAAAAATGTATTTTAACGTTAGATGTGATGTGACGTAAATCTGAACCGACATCTGTCCAGTCGTTTTATGCGTAACCAATAGCGACGACTCTGATATGCCAAAAAACGGGCATTCGCGATTTTATTTATCGCAGTTAAAAAATATCCCCAATTTTGCCCATTATGTTGTTTAAACCATATATAAATATTTTAAAAATAAATAAAAATAAAATGCATTATTTAACGATATAGTTTATATATTATATTATATATTATATATATAATTATTATTTTTTTAAGTACCGTGCAAAGTTATCCAGAGTTGTGAGGCGCTCGTATGGGCAAGATGATTAACTTTTTTTAATGTATTTAATCGTTTTAACTAACCTACGACTGAACTACATTTCCAATTCAGTGCGGTTAAATGACAAGGACACAATTCGACGAAAGCCACGTGGCAGGCACGCGCATGGTTGTAGAGTTGGTGATAATTGTTAAATAATTCAATGTTTTAACATTAGTAAGCTTTTAAATATTATCTAGGCCTATGTTATCTCGGAGACCATAGGCTACATATATATTTACATCGTTTCGTTGTCAAATGTAAATAAAGCGTTCGTTTAACGTTACTATCGCTCAAATATCACAATTCGCCAGTAAACACTGAGAGGTTATTGACACTGAAATGGCGGGCGGTGCTCCCTGAGTTGAACGTGTGTTGATATGGCGCCAAAAAGTTTCGGGTAAGGGGTTTGTTCACCACCTAAAATGGCGGTGCTAATGTGCTATGGTTTGTTCTGCAGTGTGAATCGTTTTGTGTCCTTAAGATACAATTTAGTGTGTCTACACGATCCTGTTTGTAATCTCAATTAGTCCACTATTCGCGGCCCTGCTGTTTACATTCAGACAAAACGTTGTGATGTTTTCCATTTTACTTTGGAAGACAGCAGCCAATCTGGAGCATATACCAGCAAACTCTTTTTTATCATAACGATATTTCGTGTAAATAAATTATATTGGAGCTCGAGGAGAAATAAATGATAACACAATACCACAATACTTTATAAGGTGACAATTAAGTCACCTTAGGACAAAGACACACAGGTAAAGAGTTAATCTTATCTTTTTTGACAGAGCTGGGTTAGACCATCTCTTTAAATTGCACTTTTATTAACATCAGTGGGCCTGATTTGTTTAAAGGCAAAGCAGGACAGGTGAGTCTTCATTCAGGACAACCTGGATTTTTAGTTTCATTTTCTAATTAACCCTGTCGCCATTCCTTCACCAATATATTTAAGCTGTTTTGTGTGACTCCTATCTGAATTTGGAAATAGGTTAAATTCCCCTAGAAGCACTTTGGCAATATCAAAACATTACTCTGTTTTCAGCATTTCATCCAGCCCACAGAACAATATTGATACAATCACCACTGAGTTTGGGGCAGGGTTAGCCGACCTGTTTTTCTGACCAGTGGTAGATTAGGAAACCTGTTTGAAAAAAAAAAAATATATTTGCAGTTCCATTTGGTGATTGCACTTAAAGGGTTAGTTCATCCAAAAATGAAATTTATGTAATTAATGACTTACCCTAATGTTGTTCCAAACCCGTAAGACACACGTTCATCTTCAGAACACAGTTTAAGATATTTTATATTTATTCCGAGAGCGTATGGAAGTGTATGCACACTATACTGTCCATGTCCAGAAAGGGAATGCAAATATCATCAAAGTTGTCCATTTGTGAAATCAGTTAGTTAATTAGAATCTCTTGAAGCATCGAAAATACATTTTGGTCCAAAAATCACAAAAACTATGACTTTATTTAGCATTGTCTACTCTTCCTGGTTTGTTTTCAATCCTCAAATAAAGATTCAAACGGTTATGAATCAGCGGATTGATTCATGATTCGGATCACCAATGTCGCGTGATTTCTGCAGTTTGACACGCGATCCTTACGGGTGTGGAACAACATTAGGGTAAGTCATTAATGACAAATTTCATTTTTGGGTGAACTAACTCTTTAAGTGTAATCACCAAATGAAACTGCAAACATAATAATTTTTTTTCAAACAGGTTTCCTAATCTACCACTGGTCAGAAAAACAGGTAACCCTGCCCCAAACTCAGTGTTGTGTGTATTAATATTGTTCTGTAGGCTGGATGAAATGCTGAAAACAGAGTAATGTTTTGATAGTGCCAAAGTGCTTCTAGGGGAATTTAACCTATTTCCATATTCAGATAGGAGTTCCATACACAAAACAGCTTAAAAATATTGGCGAAGGAATAGACTTTAGTCTATTTAGTAAGTGTGGTTTAGTTGGAGTTGCAATGAGAAAATTTTACTCTAAACCACTTCTCTACTAAAGAACCTTAGAAGAAAGAAAGAATCTCATGTCTTATTAATCCGTTACTAAAGGTTCTAAAAGAGGGCTTTCACAGTTATGAACTATTCTGGGTTCCATAAAGATCAGTTCTTAAAATAAAAGTATTTTTATAGTGTGAAGAACATTTTAATAATCTAAAGTAGCCTACATTTTTGTCAACTTATCACAAAAAAGAGGAGAACAGGAGAAGAGCAAAGGTAGACCATGTGATGTTTTATTGTTTTTGTTAAATTATTGAAGTTGACTGTCCAGTGTACCACGGAAGCTTAAACTTAAGTGAATTTCTTATCAGAAGTGAAAGAGGTAGCCAGTGATCCCTATCACGCTTTCTGCTCTACAAAAAACAGTAGTCTTTATCTTTTCTCCTTCCTGTCCCCTCCAGATGTCTGCTTTTTGAAACTGAAAATAACGGTTTCACTACAACCTAACTTATACCCACACATAAATCACTCCCATGCATATTACACAATGTATTCTTTGGCACGCTTAAGAAAGTGACCAATTCACTTCCGTTTGAGACATAGGCTACCGTTTCTTTTGTGATTATTTGTGACTGTCTGCTAGTTTGTGAAGGACAACTTTTTTAGAAACTGAAAACCTTTGGGATATCTGGGTCTTTCACATGCTTTACAGCAGTAGCAGAAAGTCCTTAGCCTACTCATTCTCACATTTCTGCAACCTGTATGACTTTCTTTTATTTGTAAAACACACAAGGAAATATTCAGAAGACTGTATTTTCTTAAGTTAAGCTTCAAAGCACCAAAAAGGACTCCACTCATGCTACCAAGACTATTGTGTGAGAAACAGGATCAGTCCAATTAGTTGAGGAATCATTTAGACCAGTTCTGATTATTTGAAAAGATCTGTTTAAAAGAATATTGTAGGAATCAGACATTGCACCTAATTCTCTCATGAACAAGGAGAGCTGGGATCTCATTGAACATCAAGAGTACAACATAATATTGTACCTTTTTATGAAGGTTAAGATAAGATTTTTCATCCAGACTGAATCTTTTTTTTGTGCATGGAAAATACCTTCAAAACATCTCAATTTGAATTCTGTCACAATTCTTTAAAAAGTCTCAATTTTATTCACACCACAGTAGCTACACAATACAGATTCACTTTCTTTAAAAATAGATTGAAAAGTGCTTCCTAACACAAATGCTCAACTCTCGCCTTCAGCCATGATGACCCCAAGAACCCAGACAGCTCGTCACATCACTCACCTCGCTATTGAGATGGCAAATCCTATCTCACTCAGAGCTAGTCATGCCTGGTCTACCACAGCAGGGTCACCGGGGTCAAGGTAGGCTTTGTGTTATTTATCAAGGGGGCAAAACCCTGTGACAGGAAAGAGAGCCAGTCTGGTTCTTACCTAATTCTGAAAAGATATGTTTTGCTTGAAAAATATCTGCAACTGAATGCATCGAATAGGCCAATATAAATTGTAGAAAACAAATTGAAAAGATTTGTTGGCTCAAGGTGGCTCAAGCAAATAATGTCTATTTTTTTATTGTCAATAGCGATGAAGCACAGTTCACGTCACTTTCAAACCAAGCAGCTTTCTGTTGGTCAACATGGACAACTTGAACCCATGACTAAATCTGTGTGCAAAATAGTTTGTTCTTACACCAATCTCAATCATGTGGATTTTCTATTCATGAAAATTCCTGAACAACAATATATGCGATAGCACATTGATTCATTCAGGTTGGTCTTGCAAATGTCTTGCATGGAGTCGTGATTGCAGCAGAATGGGGCCATTTTTATTAATGATTTATTATTCAGGGCTGAAAGCCATTTGGGTTGATTAAAGCTGTGTTATTAATTAAACTGTTAAAGTTGTAGTTTGTACTGTGGATACATTTTGAGCTACAAAAACTTTCAAAATGTCAGCTGAAAAAGTCTGTTCTTTAGGGTGTGTTTTTAAAGGGAAAGGTTGAGATAAAATCTCTGAGCGAAAGACGAAGGTGAATGAATGAGAGTGGTAAGCAGCTGAGACAGGAAAAGACAGAAAACAATACTAGAGGTCAGGTCCTGACAGGTGCGATCAAACTCATCACAAGTTCCCAGGATAAGGGAACTCGCAGCCACCACAGGGGGTCACGCTACACTTGTCACAGCCAATCAGACACAGCCACAGCTTGAGCGCTGCCTTTGTTTGTCTCTCCTCACTATGAGACTTTTCTAGCCAATCATCTTGATTGATTTTGGGTTTGACTGACAGGGATGAGTGAAGGAATTGCAAAGCATGCAATAAAGGTCAGTGTTGTAAAGGAGTGTTGTAAACTGCTCTGGACATGTGTATTTATTCAATTAAAATACATAATAGTAAATTGACAACATTCTTTAGACTATGTTTTAACTAAAAGTTTGCCATCATAGTGGTACATTTTTTAATAAAGATAATTTCCACAACTTTTGGCGTTTTTACATATTGGAGATCGCCTGGCACAACCTAACATGGGGTTAGTTGTAACACACATGGTTTAAAACACATGCCAGGATGACGAAACGCACTAGTTGCCATATCAACATTATCATATAGAATTGCACCAAAATAAAAAAAGAAATCTTTGAAAGATATTACTGAACGTTCATTAAACAATAGCAAAAGTATCTTTCTTACTTAAGTTTATTTTTCATCTCTGTTTTTGTGTTTATTTAAAATAAGACAAATCTGATATTATTTAAATATTGCATCTGCAATTTAAAAGTTGAGCTAGCAGAAGACATGAGCCGGGGTTAAATTCCAGTTGGAGCAAGTTGTCACACTGCGTTACAGTGAGCCCCATTAGATCTACACTATTATATTCTATACTTTTATGAATTCTATTGAGAAACCATGAGAAAGTTGAATAATGACATACAGTCAATGTTCAGAAATTATTATTCATTATTATTATTATGTTTTTAACTATGCTGTGTTTAGCGATGTGTTTGTTGTCAAATGCAATTATTAAAATATGTTTAATGACTAAAATGTTATGTAAATAATTGCATTTTTACTAAATAATTGAATATATTGACAAAATATTTTAGTTTGTCTTGAATATTTTTTGATTATATCAGATAACATTTTAAGCTGTCATTTGGTCATGTTACATTGTGCTCCTCACATGTTACAATGTACCCTACCTTTGGGACAAGTTGTTACCATTACACCACCACCAGCCTGCACAGTGGTAACAGGCATGATGGATCCATGTTCTCATTCTGTTTACACCAAATTCTGACTCTACCATCTGAATGTCTCAACATAAATCGAGACTCATCAGACCAGGCAACATTTTTTCAGTCTTCAACTGTCCAATTTTGGTGAGCTTGTGCTAATTGTAGCCTCTTATTTCTATTTGTAGTGAAGATGAGTGGTACCCGGTGGGGTCTTCTGCTGTTGTAGCCCATCCGCCTCAAGGTTGTGCGTGTTGTGGCTTCACAAATGCTTTGCTGCATACCTCGGTTTTAATGAGTGGTTATTTCAGTTAAAGTTGCTCTTCTATCAGCTTGAATCAGTCGGCCCATTCTCCTCTGACCTCTAGCATCAACAAGGCATTTTTGCCCACAGCACTGCCGTATACTGGATGTTTTTCCCTTTTCACACCATTCTTGGTTAACCCTAGAAATGGTTGTGCATGAAAATCCCAGTTACTGAGCAGATTGTGAAATACTTAGACCGGCCCGTCTGGCACCGACAACCATGCCACGCTCAAAATGGCTTCATTCACCTTTCTTTCCCATTCTGACATTCAGTTTGGAGTTCAGGAGATTGTCTTGACCAGGACCACACCCCTAAATGCATTGAAGCAACTGCCATGTGATTGGTTGATTTGATAATTGCATTAATGAGAAATTGAACAGGTGTTCCTAATAATCCTTTAGGTGTATATAAAATATATATATTGCAGTTGGCTACTAACAAGTGCAGCATCTGTAGTCAAAGCAGAGGTATGTGTTAATGTGTAACTGAAGTGTGGGAAGGGGTGAATTGAGCCAAGAGGGTCATAAACACTTTGGTTGTGAAGTCATTGTATTATTCTTCAATGGGGTCACCACAAGTAAAGGTTTTCAGTATTGGTCACAGTAACAGACTAGAATCTATTTAGAGGACATATTTTGCCTGTACATACAGGCAAAATATACATTTCATTAATGTTATTTTCTTATGGTTCAGT
This sequence comes from Pseudorasbora parva, assembly GCF_024679245.1. Classification (NCBI taxonomy): domain Eukaryota; kingdom Metazoa; phylum Chordata; class Actinopteri; order Cypriniformes; family Gobionidae; genus Pseudorasbora; species Pseudorasbora parva. Next base: position 29,629,704 of record NC_090184.1, read on the forward strand.
TTTTATTTGTGCTTTATAATTTGACATCCAAATACAATAATTTTTCTGTAAGACAATGTGGCAAACACATGGCCATTGTGTAGCCACCACTTACTTCCCCTCACAGAACAGAACAACTCCACCTGCTTGAAAAACGTGTTTCAAAAGCGCAATGTATAGAATGCCTCGTTAATATATACTCAGAGCGCCCTCTGTTGGAACTGTATTGTAATTACAACAACTTTTATTAGAGCCTATTCAAATGTAGCCATTTGTCCGTTTCAGTTGATTACAACCTTAATTAAACCTAATAATAATAGTAATAATAATAAATGTATTAAAATAAAACAATATAAATAAGTATATTATTATTATAATTATATTAATAATAATAATAATAATAATTATTATTATATTTTATAATTTATGATAATTGACATTAACAATAATATGTATTATTATTATTATTACTAATAATCATTACGGATCAAAATTTACAGCAGCAATTTCAAACACTTTCTTTGCAGGATCCCTGCTGTGCTCCGGCCACAATATTCTGCTGCACCCCCAGGAGTCACACACACATCACCAAGGCTGACCTTGAGTTGCCATGGCAACCTCTCTGCTCCACATGAAGCTTCTCTTAAGTAAACAGGCATGCACACATACTCAAACAGGCATGCATACACAAGCTGACACATTTAAGGTATGTTTAACACAGGCCTATGAACTCCAATTATAGTAAGTCTATAAAGAGAATAATATAAAGAAGGTAGAAAACAGTAATGTATAGTGACTCTTCATGTGACTTGCAATAGTCAGCAGGGTCCGTCCCCATAAACCTGAGGTTAAGGACTATAGAGTGAAAGCTGAAGGCTCACTCTTTGCGAGGCTTAAACTAACAGCCTTCTGATGGGCATCCCTGAGCGCTGCCCTGATTAAAATGACTTGTTAATGTCTTTGCTAACTAACTTAAAATCATTGCTTTGCTAACTTAAAACATGCATCCTGGTAGAAACATAGCTTTATGAGATCTGCAAAACAATTAAAAAGTATATACAGAGAATAAGACAGGATTATGCTTTAGTTCAATTAGGACATTTAAGTAGCTTTTATAAACTTGCCTTATAGAAAATAAAGCTTTCAGTTAAAATAGCTCAAATATGCATTTTAATTAGGGACTAGGCTAAGTGGCCTTCTCTGTGAAACCGGGGATAAATAAAGAGAACTAAAGAGGGCTTAGATAATAATGCCTTGTCAAACAAGCCTTAATTTTTTACTAACAAACTGGTACAGGTACCAGGTTCATGTCTGATGACAAATAGGTCTCAAAATTATTAATTTATTAATCTATTAAATTAATGATAAATATAAATGAATAAAAACTGGACTTAAATATACAAATACATTATGCAATTAACAGTACATTCTTATAGCAAGTAGAAAAGATATATAATAAAGTAACTTAATACTAATGTTAGATATATAATAGCAATTTTTAGTGTATTGATTGGGTGTTTATAAAAGAAAGATTTTGTTTAAATTTTAGGATGGTGTCTCTCACACAAGGATGTTCATATTCGGGGGTCCGTGGCAATTTAAAAAAAGCCCTGGTTTATGTGACATCTGGTATGAGGAACATTTTGTGGGCCTTGCTACTTCTGCAGAAGAAAGAAGTCCTATTTGCATATTTACCTCATTAACTGAAGTCAGTCTTAATTAACAAAAGTCTTATATGATTCATGAATTGCTAAGCGAGTGGTTGTTCAGAACTATATTTGCCTCTAAAGCCCAGCATGTTGTCAAGACGACAAGACTGATCCTTAAATAACTGTTTTCAACAAGTTAGAAAGTACATTGTAAGTTTCAAAAAGGTCAAAAATTAATAATAAAATTAAATGTAAAATTAGAAGAAAAAAAAATATTCTTGACTATAAAACAAAACAATAAATGCATAAATTATCAATGTAAATGTAGGCTACAAAAGGTATACCAGTATAAAATATCTATCTATCTATCTATCTATCTATCTATCTATCTATCTATCTATCTATCTATCTATCTATCTATCTATCTATCTATCTGTCTATCTGTCTATCTGTCTGTCTGTCTCTGTCTGTCTCTCTGTCTATCTGTCTGTCTGTATGCTTATGGGCGTTACACCTTTTTCTGTCTCTGCTTCTAACCCAATGTGTCACAGCTGTCACAGTTGGTTATAATTGTGTAGTGCAGAGACTGTCAGTCAACCCGTCTTCACATATGGTGCTCCTCACAGGCAGAAGCTGCTGCGACTTTAGGATGCAGACAGATGTGAAAATATATATATTTACACAGATATGCACCTTTGTAAATGAACATCAGTGTCCATCAAGAGTTCAAGCCTGTCCCATTAGCAAAGACCTCCCTCTTTCTCCATCTTCTGTCTCTGCCTCTCCCCCTTTCACTGCTCATTTCCTGTTACTTGGTTACCGTTTGCCTCGAACTGCTTGGGCCAATTGCGTTGCCATGGTGACCATGCCCATTCTGTCGTTTCCCAACAGCCTCTTGGCTCTCCTGTCCTGACATTCCCTACTGCCCCCCAGCCTGCACGCCCAGGCCTTGGCCCACCCTACACTGATGTCCCACGAGGCTGTCTGTGTGTGTTTGTTTGCTTGCGTGCGTGCGATCATGTGCTCGCGCCCTCCCCCTCACTTCTTCAGTTTGGATGACAAACACGCCGACCACCTCCCTGTACAAGCAATTTAACACCTGCTGAAGAATTCATGGCTTATCTGCATAGAAGGACAGAGGTAGAGAGACAAAGATTGAGTGAGAGACACACAGCTGGAAACAGCAATTCATAGTTATTTAGAAGAGCCTTTCTCAAGATTGATCGTGGAGAACCCTCAACACTGAACAAAAACGTGCTGTGTTTGGGTCCTCCAGGACTTGAATTGAATAAATCTCTGATTTAAAGTCATACTATGGTACTCACTTTGAATATTGTTGTTAAATGTTCAGAATGGAGCACAGGAGTGTCATTATGCTTTTCTGATATACTGCCAGAAAGAAGAAAAGAAAAAGAAAAAGAAGGGGAAAAAAGTGTCATCTTGGTCATTACTCTGAAAGTGTTGCCCTCCCCTATGAATGTAGAATAAACTCATGGCATCTATCTATTTCAGCTGCTTTTAGACAAAAGCATAATGCATTATACATGCAGTTCCATGGCTGAACTTAAGGTGGCAGCAGCGAATAGATCATCAGTCAACTCCTCATCAGTCTTCAACTGAGAAATATTAATGTTCGTCGTCAGCACTTAAAGGGTTAGTTCACCCAAAAATGAAATTGATGTCATTAATGACTCACCCTAATGTTGTTCCACACACGTAAGACCTCCGTTCATCTTCGGAACACAGTTTAAGATATTTTATATTTAGTCTGAGAGCGTGTAATCCCAGATCCAAGTGTATATACACTATACTGCATGTCCAGAAAGGGAATAAAAACATCATCAAAGTAGTCCATATGTGACATCAGTTAGTTAATTAGAATCTCTTGAAGCAATCAGAAATACATTTTGGTCCAAAAATAGCAAAAACTACGACTTTATTCAGCATTGTCTTCTCTTCCACGTTTGTTTTCAAACCTCAAATAAAGATTCAAACGGTTATCAATCAGCTTATTGATTCATGATTCGGATCGCGTGCCAAACGGCTGAAATCACATGACATTGGTGATCCGAATCATGAAACAATATGCTGATTCATGACCATTTTAATCTTTATTTGAGGGTTAAAAACAAACCTTTTCTGTTCCTGTTCTTTTCTCTTTTTCTTTTTTTGCCAGAGAAGCAGATAAGGCATCAGATATGATGAACGGAGCGAGGACTTCAAGTTATATTAAAGGTATAGTTCATACAAAAACACAATTCTGACATAATGTTGTAACAAACTTTGTTTCCCCCCTACTATGGAACACAAAGAAAGATATTCTGAAGGTTTCAGCTGTTCTTGTCCATACAATGAAAGTTAATTGTCAGTCATTGTATGGACATAAAGATGCAAAAATATCTTTATACAGAAACAGCGCTAGCAGGGTGAGTAATGTTAGATGATGACAGAAGTCTCCAAGGCTTCCCCTTAATTTATACACAAAGTCAGAGTGCATCCCACTAAACATCTCAGAAGCAGGATGAGACCACATCTCCTGCTTGACACTAATCACCACAGTTAGAGAGCCAGGCTGGGCTGGATAGGGCTGAGATGAGTCATGTGACCCTTTGAGGGACCAGAAAGGGCGAGAGATTGCTTCTCCCTGGCCTCCCTCCCTCCTCCAGCTCTAAATGACAGGGTTATGGAGATGATCGCTGAAGGTTCATCATTGTCCTTCTGCAAAGGGGGAAGGGGAGAGTATTAAGGGCGGTTTAATTATGAAGCGAGGGGCTTATTAACATTGTGAAATGATAAACCCCCTCCCTACGCAAATACACCTCCTCCTCCTTTGCATCCCACCAGCTGATCCTGATGTAATTCGGGCCGCAGGGTGTTCCGGCACCAATCTAAAGGGGCAAAGGTCAAAAAAGTCAAAAGGTCTTAAAAGGGACAGGAGAGCGATTTTGTGTTGCACAAATACAGTCATTATTATAATCACATGATGCACCAGAAGTCACCCTGGTCAATGTCAAATTAGTTTCTTGCTGTTTCCATACTAGCTTGTTATATTTATTATGTAAATCTATATTCACACAGACATATACCTGGATACGAGTGCAGAAGGATGCACTGGAAAGAGAGAAAACTGAAGCGACCAACGGAAAGGAAGAAAAGGATGGGTGAGGTAAAGGAGAACAAAATGGACTGAAAATGTTTTAAGGGGGAGAAAAATGAAGGGAAGAGAGGGGGAGATTAAAAGAAAAAGGGTGACTGTTTTTTTTTTTCCTAAGCTAAGTTCTGAGCTAATGCGCAGCTTTAGTTACACCCACCCTGAGCCGGCAAATATAAGCAGCAGTGTGCACACATACAAAACGGCAGCCTCCTCTGCACTGGCACCGTAATCCCTTCTTCCCATTCACTTCTGCACACACACGCTCTCAATGGGAGTGAGATACACCCTTTGTTGCTGTAACAGAAACCTGGCATGCTGAAGCCAAAGGCTGGTGGTGCGCTCTGTGTGTGTGGCCAAAACGAAGAGAGAAACACAGAAAGGGAATGACACAGAAGCATAAACTCATAGAAGAACACGCAAAAGGACAAAAATAAGAGTGTTCGCTTCAGTGCCAGTACGTTTAATCATAGCCGGAAGGCATGATGTAGAAATGTTAGGGTAAGCTCTGCTTTTAACCTCCCTGCCTGTCAGCGATTAGTCATGTGAGCTGATCTGCTAACTCAGAAAGAATGCTCTGGCCCAAAACAGACCAATCACGGGCCGGACCTGGAATTCGCACATCTCTGTCCAGAGTTTGGTCAAAATGATGAAACTAAGAGAAATGTCCTCAGTTGAACATTCACACCTGAATAGCACATTGCAGCAAGCGTTTTTTATGTTCAGAGGTGTACACCAGTATGGTTACAGTTATGCAAGCTTAATTTTGGCTTCTTATAAAAAATTAAAAAAGGCTACTGAAATAATTTCATTTTAAAGGGGAAATTACTGCCCGAAACACACGGAAATGTATTTCAATATATTTGAAGGATCATCAACAAAACATAAATCTAATTTATTTTTTTATTTTTTTTATTTTCTAACTTTGTTTAAATCATATTTTGAATTGTCTTATATAAATAAATAAAAAAGATATTTTCGACACTGACTTAAAACATAAGCTCAAAATATGCAATCAAAGCTTTATTGGAAAGCCTGCCAACATTTACCTAAATACGTCCATATGGTACCCGTAGAACACAAATTATTTTTTAAAAACTCATGTGACGCATGACATGAGGAAAATGTTGAAACAAAGATGAGGTCAATTTTACCAAAATATTCTGAAAATCTTTTGGTTGTTCCTTGTTCATGTTCATTTTAATCTATTTGGGTTTGTAATATTTCTATGAAAAAGTCATGCCCTATAAGCAATGAATAAAAATAATAATAATTTACTTTGATAAATGCATGTAAAATACATACTGATTCTAAAACACAATCAAATAAAAATGTTGTGAAAATATCTTGCTGAAATTATTTTTCAGCAAATAAATGTCTAATCAAGGTCCATTATCTTACTAAATCACTCTAACTTAGCTATCTTTTTCATAATTGGCTTTATATAGTTACTAATTAGCTAACTTTAACATTTATGTCTTCGTGGCTCTTCAAGGTGTTCGAAAGATCAAGTAATTAGTTTATTACGTGCCCACACGTTGCTATATTCTAACATTGTTTATCATTTCACACGCATAACTGTCACAAGACCAATGAAAATAGATTTTCCTCTGCACATTTCTTTCTGTCTTATTAAAGATAATATATTTCTTCTGAGAAAAGTAAAATAATGAGTTTACTTTCACTAATGACTAAATAAAAAATACTGATTTAAATACATTTTCCTCAAACAATCAATTTAATCTAAATTTAGCCTTGGCTTGTGATGCTAATTGGTTTGTTAATATCTTTTTGGGGTCCACATCTGGGACAGATATGCAGGGTTGTGCCAATCAAACTCAGGATTTTGTGCTGTCAGTCAAATGTTTATTGGAACTGACTAGTCAATAGCTAAAAATGAACATGGTATTCAAACATGGTGGAATACCCCTTTAAGAATCAGAGAACATCAAAGGGACACATTCCTGTCCGCCTCATCCATTGAATCACAGACCTTTTGACAGAACTCCAGAACTCGGCGACGATTCTGAAATGCTGAAGTGATTCCAGACCCTTTGAAACCTTTTAGAACTCTGAAATGGTTCTAGAACTGAGAGAAGATTCTCGAGTGAGGCAATGCAGTCTGGATGGGGCAGATACAGGCGGCCTGTTCTGCTTCTTCAGCTGCTGGAGCTGAGCTGCTGTCATAGCAACAGCAGCCGACATCACCAGCAGTCCCAGCATGGTCCTCGACACAGCCCCGGAGCACTCACACTACTGACTGCACAGAGAAAGAGAGGATGCTCACATACCAGCACTCGCGCACACAAACACAATGCAACTAATATGTACACATACATGACCAAACATGAGCAATCTGTCACTGAGTGTATTAGAAATGAACAGACCAAATACACACATGGAACCTGACATCAGAGGACACTTAACCACGCTTGACCACACACATCATAAGCAGGAGGAAAAAAAGAAAAATATGTATCATAATAGCCTAGGCATTCAGCAAAGATTCTTCAAACTGTCTGAATATCATTACAATGTTTTACTTGGATATTACATGCCGCTAGTTATTGTTTTATTGGAAAACATGGAAAATGATCACAAATATCAATCCATATTAATATTCACAGTTGTGCAAGGTGGAATTTATTTTTTGGCAATTAACATCTCAGTTTAACCTAAATTAATAATTTTAAACTATATAATTTACTGAACACCTTTGTAATTGTTTTCTGGTATTTTCCCCTCTACAATCCCTGTATAGAGTGCATATTATAAATGAAAAGGTGTTTTTATTACAGTTTGATTATTTTTGTATAATTGTTAGATTGAGAAGAACCTCAATGGATAGGCCACTACATTAAAAAATACACCTTAATCGCTTAAAAAATGAAGAAAAGGTTACCAATTGGTGTTGCTATTGTTGTTTTATAATCACTGTCATTTTACAAGAGAACAGCCATATTTAAACCTTATTGATATATATTCCATTTATTTCAATATACGCAATATGAATGTTTTCACAAATGTTGTTTAACAACATCAAGTCGGTCCTTTTCATTTTTTTTGTCTGAAAAGGAAAATGTTCTCTTATTGCGACACTAGCTACTGCCTATCGGCTTTGTAACCACTGCGTCCACGCGCTGCACCGTCTACTTCCTGAAAAAAAAAGATAGAAAGAAAACATAGCCTACTACTTCATTACGGCTGCTTTTTATTTTATTGTGAGCCACGGCAGACGTTTCTGTCACAAAACTGCCAGCAGCTATTACATCTTGAAGATTAGAAACGGGGAATGTCAATTTGGGACGATCTCTGTGGCTTCAGCAGCACGCGCAGGTCCGATTCAAACAGGTGGAAAGAGTGGGACAGTCGTAGAGCGTCACGGCTCGTGAAGGCAGGCTATTTCAATCCGCATAGCGTTTGTTTGAAACATCAGTATTAACATAATTCGGACAATTCGTTTTTGCTAAGCATTCTGAAGCCAATATGACATCAACAGGCTTGTGTCACAGCCCGAATTAGAACGCACGCTCGCGCCGGTCGTTTAAAAAGTGGGCCGTTAAAGTCTGTTACGCCGAGCTCTTTTTATCCCTTCCTGGAGCCAGGAAGGTTTGCGTATTTTTTTACATTTACGGTATCGACCCTCGGGGTTTTTCCCACTTGCTGGTCCTCGAGCCGTTTACGCACAGGTGGGAGATACCCGCTTGGTAGGACGGCCCCCTCTCTCAGTTCCTCAGCGGATGATGTGTGCAAGTGACATTTGCCGTTGCGGTTTGGGACAGTAAGCGAGGCGTCTCTGCAAACAGGTGTGCGGCTGACCGAAACAGGCACACACAATACGACTTTTTTCGTCTTGTTTAGCGGGGGTGGACCTCCAGCACCGGTGTCGAAGCGATCCATCCTCGTAGCGGGACAGGGAGAGGAGGGGGAGTCTACTATCATTTTCAGGCGTTGTAGTTGCATTTGATCGTTCGAATAGGGGCACGCGGCTCACAAAGAGGAAGGAATGGCAACTAAGAAACCATGCGCGGATTTAACAAAAAGAAGCCGAAGTCCCGTCGTGCTGGAGGCAGAGATGTTCAGCGAATTTCAGGACTGGTGTCTCCGGACTTACGGAGACTCTGGTAAAACAAAGACCGTCACGCGCCGAAAATACAACAAAATCATGCAGACCCTGCTACAGAACGAGGAGTCCGACGGTGTCTATGTCGACAACAGCCACATTAACGCCAAATTCAAATTCTGGGTGAAGTCCAAAGGCTTTCAGGTCGGCTGCAACATCTTGGGCGAGCACAACAAGAAAGAGACATCGGGGAAGCCCGTCCTGTACGTCCCTGTCAAGTCTACGGTAAAGGTTTTTTTTTTCTACTTGACAATATGTGAGTGAATTGTGTCTCTGTTTGTATATGTGATTGTGGGACTTCAACTCTCAATATGCTTCTGCCGATGCTTTAGACCTTCTCAATATGCTTCGGGACAGCGCTCGTTTGATTCCACCTACGCGCAACCCACATTGCTGTGCGCAACTTTTCAATCTTACACCTCGGGTTGACCGAGCATATTCATCCCTCACCCCAACCGGGCAGAACAGGCTTACTCTGAGAGCTGGCTGCCATAGCAACGCCGGTCCCTCTTAGCAATAACGGTGGTGTAGTAATGGTATCTGACGAATTGGCATGACGTTGTCCTGCTGACGGGATCGGGATGTCACAGAAAATCACAACGTGGGCCGTTTTTCCATCCCAGCAAATCATGATAATGTTTATTAAGACAACTTGATTTTATTCACTTGTTTTTTTTTTGTTTTTTTTTTGGCACTGGACGATTCGATGCGAGACGGGCGCGGGGAGATGAGTGTGGTAAGCTCGTGTACCCAATTCCTGGGGTTGCCGGGGCGCAAAGGGGCGCGAGAGTTTTTTCCGTGGGGCTAACGACATGGTGGACGTTAAATCACAACTATGTTGATGTAAATTAATCGATACGTCTCGGTAAATCATTGTTTGAGGTACTTCAGCTGCTCTCGTGGACCACTTGAGGGTCTCGCGCACCATCCTCCTGTGGGCATCTCAGGCACCGTCACTCGCGCGATCGCCTATCAATGTGTTGTTTAGAGCGACATTTAACACACATTAACCATTTAATAAAAACAGCGTACTTCGAGCAAGTATAATGTAATATTCTCAACTATTTCACGGTCGTGCTTCGTACGTTTTTATTCTGGAGAGGGAGAGCGCTTGCATTGTTCTGTACCGGATGAGGGCGGAGCGGACGGTTGGCACCCGTTGCTTTGGTAACCTACCTGTTCTGCTCTACAATGCTCGCGTTTTTTCCACACATCCCAGGACCATGACAGAATCCATCATTAGAAAGACAACCAGAGCAAAATTTAATTTAGAATCTATTTGATGCCTTAGGAATGGACAAAAATTCTGCACCTCGTGGATGCGCGAGGATGTTACTGTTTAGTTTTTCCGATGCATAAAGGCATTTGGTCACGAATCTTATTTAAAACCCCGGTCTGACCAATAATAGTTTTAATAACAATTTAATAGACATTAATGGTTATCACGACCTATCATTACATAAGTGGATTTTGTTTTTTTATGAAATCAGAATATAAAAAAGAACTGCATTTAATGTACTGTAAAGGCTGAGATATACATGCAAGTGACTGTTTTCTTGAACACTAGGAGGTCCTCGACTACCACTGGTGCATTATGCCATTCAGAGTGTCATGAACAGACACCATTTTGAGTATTGCCCTCAAGGGGTCCCACCAACAGACCTTTGTCTGCCATCCAAGAGGGACTGACTCCCTAGAGACTGGCACACCTCAGCTTGAGAAAAATAAGCACTCAAATTAGGAACAATGGTTACAAGAGACTGTTTTTTAATGTATTTTAATGGCTGTTCATACCTGTTTCACTATTCACATAAAATACCAGTTGTCTGACTGTGCATTTAAAAACACTACAAGGATTGTAATCGTCCAGACGGGAGCTATCATGTGAGCCTTTCGATCACTTTGTAAAAAAAAAAAATTATCAAAAAAATTTAAATAACCAAAGCTAAATTAGCGTCGATTAATCCTCGTTAGCAGATAATTGCTATGCAACCATTTGACAGCTCCTAACAGGCAGCTCCCAGCGTGCTTTTAATTTATAAGACTGTGTTAAGAAGAAATGAGGCAGAACTCTGAACATAGTAATGTCTCCCGCCACAGTTAACCCTTCACACAGATGTGTGGGTTTAACTACCCAAAGGAGGTCCAGTGAGCCTGTGGCAATTACAGATCCTCTATCCATAAATTGCGCCTGTAATGGAATGAACGTGCAAGTCAAATGTGAAAGTGAAGTTCATGATTACACATATGAATTACTTGTTGGGAAATACAGCCCCCACCCCCCAGAATACACACACATTTCTCAACCCACCACTTTCTCTCTTTCTCTGAGGACATGTGGCTGATCTGAGGTCGGTGTGCACTGGCTTTCGCTATCATTATTTAACAGCTCCCTAATACCATGTTTGTTTTACCCTTCATCAGTCATTCTGTATCTCTGTGGAGCCTCTGTGCATCCTAATACAGCCTCCTGTCAATGCAGGACATATACACTACATCTCACACATGATCTGTCAGTCACATAGATGACCAGTTCTGTCATATGGAGGAGGTTATCTGGCCTTTGGCTCTCTCTCTCTCTCTCTCTCTCTCTCTCTCTCTCTCTCTCTCTCTCTCTCTCTCTCTCTCTCTCTCTCTATATATATATATATATATATATATATATATATATATATATGTGTGTGTGTGTGTGTATATATATATATATATATATATATATATATATATATATATATATATATATATATATATGTATGTATATACAGTGAGGAAAGTATTTGAATACCCTGCTATTTTGCAAGTTCTTACACTTGGAAATCATGGAGGGGTCTGAAATTGTCATTGTAGGTGCATGTCCACTGTGAGAGACATTTTTTTTTTTTTTAAATCCAGAAATTACAATATATGATTTTTTACCTATTTATTTGTATGATACAGCTGCAAATAAGTATTTGAACACCTGTCTATCAGCTAGAATTCTGACCCTCAAAGACCTGTTAGTCTGCCTTTAAAATGTCCACCTCCACTCCATTTATTATCCTAAATTAGATGCACCTATTTGAGGTCGTTAGCTGCATAAAGACATCTGTCCACCCCATACAATCAGTAAGAATCCAACTACTAACATGGCCAAACAGCTTAGTGAAAAAAGGTCCACTGTTGGAGCAATCATTAGAAAAGGGAAGAAGCTAAACATGACTGTCAGTCTCCCTCGAACTGGGGCTCCATGCAAGATCTCACCTCGAGGGGTCTCAATGATCCTAAGAAAGGTGAGAAATCAGCCCAGAACTACACGGGAGGAGCTGGTCAATGACCTGAAAAGAGCTGGGACCACTGTTTCCAAGGTTACTGTTGGTAATACACTAAGATGTCATGGTTTGAAATAATGCATGGCACGGAAGGTTGCCCTGCTTAAACCAGCACATGTCCAGGCCTGTCTTAAGTTTGCCAGTGACCATTTGGATGATCCAGAGGAGTCATGGAAGAAAGTCATGTGGTCAGATGAGACCAAAATAGAACTTTTTGGTCATAATTTCCCTAAACATGTTTGGAGGAAGAAGAATGATGAGTACCATCCCAAGAACACCATCCCTACTGTGAAGAATGGGGGTGGTAGCATCATGCTTTGGTGGTGTTTTTCTGCACATGGGACAGGGCGACTGCACTGTATTGAAAAGAGAGGATGACCGGAGCCATGTATTGCGAGATTTTGGAAAACAACCTGCTTCCCTCAGTTAGAGCATTGAAGATGGGTCGAGGCTGGATCTTCCAACATGACAATGACCCGAAGCACAAAGCCAGGATAACCAAGGAGTGGCCCTGTAAGAAGCATATCAAGGTTCTGGCGTGGTCTAGTCAGTCTCCAGACCTAAACCCAATAGAGAATCTTTGAAAGGAGCTCAAACTCCATGTTTCTCAGCGACAGGCCAGAAACCTGACTGATCTAAAGAGGATATTTGTGGAGGAGTGGGCCAAAATCCCTCCTGCATTGTTGGCAAACCTGGTGAAAAACTACAGGAAATGTTTGACCTCTGTAATTGCAAACAAAAGCTACTGTACCAAATATTAACATTGAATTTCTGATTTTCTGGTGTTCAAATACTTGCAGCAATATCTGCAGCTGTATCATACAAATAAATAGTTTTTAAAAAATCATACATTGTGATTTCTGGATTTTCTAAGAGAGAGAACATGCAAAATAGCACAGTGAGTATGGAAGGTATTCAGACCCCCTTACATTTTTCACTCTTTGATATATTGCAGCCATTTGCTAAAAAAAAATTACCTAAATTATTTTCTCATTAATGTACACACAGCACCCCATATTGTCAGAACACAGAATTGTTGAAATTTTTGTAGATTTATTAAAAAAGAAAAACTGAAATATCACATGATCCTAAGTATTCAGACCCTGCTGTGACACTCATTTAACACAGGTGCTGTCCATTTCTTCTGATCATCCTTGAGATGGCTCTACACCTTAATTTGAGTCCAGCTGTGTTTGATTATACTGATTGGACTTGATTAGGAAAGCCACACACCTCTCTATATAAGACCTTACAGCTCACAGTTCATGTCAGAGCAAATGAAAATCATGAGGTCAAAGGAACTGCCTGAAGAGCTCAGAGACAGAACTATGGCAAGGCACATATCTGGCCAAGGTTGCAAAAAATTCTGCTGCACTTAAGGTTTCTAAGAGCACAGTGGCCTCATAATCCTTAAATGGAAGACGTTTGGGACGACCAGAATCCTTCCTAGAGCTGGCCATCCGGCCAAACTGAGCTATCGGGGGAGAAGTGCTTTGGTGAGAGAGGTAAAGAAGAACCCAAAGATCACTGTGACTGAGCTCCAGAGATGCAGTCGGGAGATGGGAGAAAGTTGTAGAAAAACAACCATCACTGCAGCCTTCCACCAGTTGGGGTATAATGGCAGAGTGGCCTGACGGAAGCCTCTCCACAGTGCCTCTCCTCTCCTCATTAAGACACATGAAAGCCTTCATGGAGTTTCCTAAAAAAAACACCAGAAGGACACCAAGATGGTGAGAAATAAGATTCTCTTGTCTGTTGAGACCAAGATATAACTTTTTGGCTTTAAGTGGTATGTGTGGAGTAGGGGTGACCCCTAATAGTCGAAGATTCGATGCATCGATGCAGGACCGGATTCGACCACTGATCTCATGGTCGAATCTTCGTGGGTGTTATGAAACGAGGATCATACCATTTTGGCAATATGGGGGTGGTCAATATTAGTGTTATAAAGACATGTCGCGGCGCTGAGCGATCGCCCCTTTCAGGGCACTGAGCTTCGCACCGGATGCGCCGTGCCTTTAAAATTCGAACACATACACAGACGGCAGTATTAGACGCCTGTCCACGGCGATTAAAGTGTATATTTCCCTCAAATCATGAATGTACATACTGATTTCACCCTGTGCTACAAGATACACTCATCGTGCAACTCTTCTGTTAGAAGTCGATTCAAAATTGAGCTTGCGCGTATAATGTTCATGTCTGCCTGGTGTGCGATACCTGAGACACGGCGTTGAGCTTCAGTCCGGTGTGCAACCCCCTTTAGGCACAATCGGCTTAAGAACAATCGGCTGTTTTGATCGTGGCTTTTAAATGTTATGAGAGAACAGTTAATTTACGAATGTGTAGTGTAGCCTAGTTTTGATCACTTTATTAAAAGTGGTGGCTGTATGCCGTGTGTAAAGTAAAATAAAAATAGTCAATAGTCTTCCCAACCCGTTTATACCGTTTATTTTTTCACGGCCTATGGTTTTACACACACACAGATGATTCGACTATAGTTCGACCATAGAGAGATTTGAAAATTCTGATTCGAATGTGTAAATCTTTAGTCGGGGACACCCCTAGTGTGGAGAAAACCAGGCACTGCTAATCATCTGTCCAATACAGTCCCAACAGTGAAGCATGGTGGTGGAAGCATCATGCTGTGGGGTGTTTTTCAGCTGCAGGAACAGGACGACTGTTTGCAATCGAGGGAAAGATGAATGCGACCAAGTACAGGAATATACAGGACGAAAACCTTCTCCAGAGTGCTCAAGACCTCAGACTGGGCAGAAGGTTCACCTTCCAACAAGACAATGACCCTAAGCACACAGCTAAAATAACGAAGGAGTGGCTTCACAACAACTCTGTGACTGTTCTTGAATGGCCCATCTAGAGCCCTGACTCAAACCCAATTGAGCATCTCTAGACCTCAAATTGGCTGTCCACCAATATTTACCATCCAACCTGACAGATCTGGAGAGGATCTGCAAGGAGGAATGGCAGAGGATCCCCAAATCCAGGTGTGAAAAAGTTGTTGCATCTTTCCTAAAAAAGACTCTGGCTGACTCTATGGCTGTATTAGATCAAAAGGGTGCTTATACTAAATACTGAGCAAATGGTCTGAATACTTAGGACCATGTGATATTTCAGCTTTTCTTTTTTAATAAATCTGCAAAAGTGT
The DNA here is from genome assembly GCF_024679245.1 of Pseudorasbora parva. Classification (NCBI taxonomy): domain Eukaryota; kingdom Metazoa; phylum Chordata; class Actinopteri; order Cypriniformes; family Gobionidae; genus Pseudorasbora; species Pseudorasbora parva. The sequence continues at coordinate 29,645,080 of NC_090184.1, forward strand.
CAACAATTCTGTGTTTTTCTGTCAATATGGGGTGCTGTGTGCATTAATAAGAAAACATTTTAATGATGAGTGTAAAATTTAAGGAGGTCTGAATACTTTCTGTACTCACTGTATATAAATGCATATACAATGCTTGTTATTTTACACTATGACTTCCAAATTAGTATTTTATCAGTATATAACGTATTTTAGCATTAACTAAAATATGAAACATGACATCTTTCAATATAAAGGTAATTGAATCCAAGCAAGGTCACTTAATTTCATACCCACCCTGCCATGCTCTTGACCAATCAGCATGACACAATTTGTCCAAGAACAAGGAAGTGCAACCATCGACACGTACAACTAAGCGTGTACACATCAGCTTTATTATCTCATTAAGGAACGGAACAGTAGGGATCCTTCCTAACCTGCTCTATGTACGCAAATGAGACAACAATGAAAGAAAGAACAAACAAAACAGGGCAGAATAATAAGAGGAACAGAGGCAATGGGGACCTTTTTACAGTAATAGGATACAGAGAAAGTGGCACAATATCCCTGTGCTTCCATTTAGCACTACATGTAGCTGATGGTTTTCATCTTGTCGATTTTTGTTTTGTTTTAAATACAGCAAGTTAAAAAAAGGATATTTGACCTAGAACTGACATGTTCATTGAGGTTAATATGTGTACTTTTATTTCCTGCTTTTATTTGTATGTCGAGACAGTGTACGGGAGACTGGCACTGTCGCTTATCAGACACGCTCTCTCAGTCTTGTCTCTTTATCATCAGCAATAAACACAAAATTGACTTAACCCAGTGTGACCCCACCCCACCCCCACCCTACACCCAATGTGAGCAGTGTCTTCCCTTTTACCTTCCCCTGGGTGGCATGGCTGAAGGGTGCCATGGTATGGAGCCCCAGTGCAGTGTGGGATGCAGAAGAGTGGCGGAGGGCCTCTCTGATGCAGCTACTCCATGGGTGTGCCAAGTTTCAATGTGTGGGAGCGAGAAGGAGGGGGACCCAATCGAGCAGGGGCTGTTTATCCTGTGTGGTTTTAAGAGAGTTACACTATCACTGTGGATGAAGGAGAGAGAAAGAGTAGCAAAAAGCCACTAATAGCATATACGTCGAGCAACCTGTGCTATTCTGCTGTCGCACATATCATTCATAAAGCTATTAAATATGTATTTGTTGTGTCACAGACCCACTGTGGACTTTGTTGCATGAGTGTAGCGCTCAATTCACCTGCAGGGCATCACAAGCTCGCACTGCTCTCTGTCTGTCAAACTCTTTCTCTATGTTGCTTTAATATTCTCACTCTCCCTCTCTCTTGATGTCTTTCTGCTCTTTCTCTTTGTTACTCTCTTTCTAGTGAGGGAGAGTAACTTCATTTATCACCTGTTATGTCCTGTGGCTAACATTGGGACTAAAACACGCAATATCATATAGTTTTATAGTATATCAACCACAGATTCACAGGTGCTCAGTCAGAATTAAAGATGTGTCTGCTTGGGCAGTCAGGTTATTCAGGTTTTTACTTGCCCTGCCAACAGTTTCACAGACCAGGTCAAAAGAATTTAGAAATGTTACTTTTAGTAACATATTTAATGTGCATAATACACTACCATTGTAAAATTAGGGGTCAGTTAGCCTGACAAGCCAGACCCACATCAAGATGTTGGGTCTGGAAACAACCATTGACGGCGCAATCCGAGGGGCGGGATAAACGGTTGTCTTTCAAACTCCCTCTGCACGCGATAGGATAGCGCTACACCAACCAGAGCAACGAAGGTAAAGCAGAGCTTGTAAATAGATTAAACATTCGCCGTATCCGGTCGGCTAAACTCCAACACATCTTCCCTTTTTAAGAATGACTTCAGTGCCGTTCTTTGTTCTTTTCTCAGAGAAAAGCTTAACTCCAAGTCTAAAGGATGCTTTTATTCAGCAATAATGCCTTCTATTGTTAAAGTTACAGTTAATTAATTTAAATATAATGTTACAAAAGATTTCTAAATAATAAATGCTGGGTTACACTTTATTTGTAGGTGATGTTTACATTATAATTTCTCATATAAGTACTGATTAATATTAGTTAACCTCATGTACTTACTATAGAGTTACAGTTAGGGGTAGAGTTTGGTTTAAGGTTAGTTACTTATAATTATGCATAATTTTATGTTATTAATGTAGTAATATGTCACTACGTCACCTTAAAATAGTGTTACCAAATGCTATATTTATGTTAAATTTTATTTTTTAATAAAACAAACTTTACTACAAATAATTTATGATTTTAATAGTTTAATAGTGCAATGATAGTCAGTTAAAAACGTAATTAATTATTTTGAGGGTTTTTCCCATAAATTTCAACATTATAAATAATATGGTAACACTTTACAATAAGGTCTCATTTGTTAACATTAGTTATTGCATTAACTAATATGAACTAACAATAAAAAATATTTTTGTTACAGTATAAATCATAGTTAAAAATACATTAATTGTTTTTCATGATAGTTTACATTAACTAATGTTAACAGATATAACTTCGATTTTAATAATGTATTAATGTTGAAATTAACATTAAGATTAATAAGTTAACTAATCTTAACTAATGAAACCTTATTGTAAAGTGTTACCTATTATACTACTAACAACTGTCATTCTATTAAAACTATAAATTCATACTGACGCTTTTGACAACTACTGCATAATGTACAAAACATTACTGATTTATTTGATGCTTTCTGTTCAGTCATCAGCAACTCAGTAATGGCATATCAACAATTTCAAAACTTTCTCACACTAGCCCTAGGTCATCAAAAAATGTTTTGTGTAAAACCTTCTTTAAAACACATCTCACAGTCTGCTGCATTTGCACCAACTGCTGACAATAACAGATATACTACAGCCCACTGTAGGACTTCAAACTGTTCTCCTACCACATGCACATTCGTTTTTCCCCCTTCATTTATGTCTCTGTTGATTTTCAGAAACTGATGAAGAGTCCAGCATGAGGGAGACTTTTTAAAGATTTTTCTTATTAAGGGGGCAAATGAGAAGAAAGGATGCTGCAAGATTTTAAGTGAGGGAAATGATTGCTTTCTGTTGCTATGCCAACGGAAACAGAAATATCCTCATTGCCGTGTATGTGTGTGTGACAGAGTGAAGGTTTAACCAGTGTTCTGCAGTATGGGCCTATGGCAAGACAACCATGAGCATATTCTGACTCTCTGAGCTGGGGGCAATCTCCTGGTCAAGCATTCCAGACTCACTCAATCCATCATATCTACTGAGGGATGATAGAGATGCTACAAAAGCACACAGGTGTTTCTGAAAACCTTAGGCATCTTGCATCATACTTTTTACATAATATGATATCAGATGAGTGACTCTTAACCCTCTCAGGCTCAAATTAAGTTTTAGTAACAGGAAAAATCTGATATTTGGGGAAAATCATCATATGGGGTATTACAATAGAATCCTGACTTTTTTTTTAGAGAGACCTTCGCATGCAAGGCGTTCTGGGATGTTGCAGATTTGCAACATTGGCCCAGTGTGGTAATAAGACACTGACGACTGAATATGATATGAACAATAACTTTTTATATGCAACTTTTCAAACAATGTAACAAAGTGCTTTTCAGTGGGAGAACAATGTAACAAAGTGCTTTTCAGTGGGAGAACAATGTAACAAAGTGCTTTTCAGTGGGAGAACAATGTAACAAAGTGCTTTTCAGTGGGAGAACAATGTAACAATATGGGATCCAAATCCAATATCTCAAATCCTCATTGAGTAGGTTATGTTTCCAAGTCACTTTGTCATGTGGTACTCCAAGAAACAGTTTTTGTCTTTTGTAAAGCACAGAAGTACTTTGCACTTCAGGCAGGCCGTTTGCGTGTAGCCAGTCTTGCACAGTCTGCATCGTCCACGTTTCTCAGCATGGATGGGGAAATGATCGCATCGGTCTAATCTGACATCAACTGATGGTGCAGAGATCCTCTGAAGTGGAGGTTGAGGTGGGGCAGCCTGATGGGACGTTGGATCATCTTCCAATGACGGTCGTCCTCTTTTCCTACTGTTCAAGTCAGCCTGTTTGCCAACCTTGATGAGGGCATCTGCAACTTGAACACGGAAGTCAAGAAGTGGCATATACTTCTTCTCCTGCTTCTGGGTGAGATGACGGCGATAGAGGAGCCAACCATTGACCAGTGATAGGTCAATCAAGTAGTACAAGATGCGCAGATACCAACGACGTGGGCGGATGTCAATGCGATAGAGAGCTGCAAACATGTCTGCTAAGTCTACTCCTCCCATGTTGTGGTTGTACACCTTGACAATGTGGGGTCTGTCCACTTCCACATATTCCTTCTTCTCTTTCGACCACCTTCTGCATCTCTCAACAGGTTCAGGGCCAATGAAGGATGATGCCAGCAACACTGCCTTGTTATCATACCACTTCACGATGGACATCCCACTTGTCTTTTCGTATTTCACTTCATACGCACCACGCCCGGCCTTTGAGAGTTCCTTGTCACTCTTGAGGGTACATCCACGGAGACGGTTACGATTGATGGTAGCAACTGTTAGAATTCCCATTTTCTTCAGTTCCACAATGAGTTCAGGGGAAGTGAACCAGTTGTCGAAGAAGCACTTGTAGTTTAGTCCTTTTGGAACTTCTGATACGAGACGAAGCACAACTTCACCGGCAACACCAAGTCCACGCTCATTGGTTACGGTCCCTTTTCCAGTGTACACTTCAAAGTCATAGACTAGTCCAGTGACACCTGCACGAGTAAAGACCTTGATTCCCCATTTATGCGGCTTGTTCTTGATATACTGTTTCATTCCAATCTTTCCTTTGAAGGGGATCATCTGCTCATCAATGGAGTGGTTTTCTTCTGGTTCAACCTTCAAACAGTTGGAACGGACTTTCTCAAGAACTGGACGCACCTTGAATAATGGATCGTATCCAGGCTCACCCTTTTGCTTCACATTGGTATTGTCGTTCATGTGAATGTATGTACGTAGATTATCAAATCGCTTACGTCCCATGACTGTCGCAATTGGGTCGTAGCGGGTTGCCGTCTGCCAGTACATGCGGTACGATGGCATACGTACTACGGTCATCAAGATGTGTAAACCAATGAACTGCTCTATTTCAGAAGGGGTTGTTTTCAGTTCTGGGCCATTCTTCATAACTGCATACAAGTTAGATTGGTGAGAAATATGTTCAAACACAGATTTGTCCATGAACTGATCAAAATACCACTTTGGACTTGGTATTTCGTCTGGGGGAGGTGAGAATGCAGGTCCTCTGAATGAAGAGTCTATGTCAGCTGCTGGAGGTTTCCTCTGCCTCCAAGAAAACTCTTTGTTGACTGGAGCTGGGCCTGGCTGAGGTTCATTGTCATCTGGGACCTCAGTGTCACTGTCTGCATGTATGTTATGAATTTCAACATCAAGGTGGTTGAGGTTAGCTTTTGGTATTTCTGCCTGTGGCTTATCATCATCAAAGCTGGAGTCAGACTCGTATGCTTCAGGAGATTCCTCAAAATCTGGATCAGCAATTTTATCGTCTGGAATGGATTCTGTGTCAGATAAAGCACCATCAGGAAGGCAAATGTACTCAATGACTTCCCCGACTGAGTAACACTTTCGTTTGCCTGCCATTACACACTGCAAATCCTGCATAGAGAGTATTCTGTTAGGTAGTTTGCCAAAAAATGCTTTGACATAATGATCTGTACTAATAAAAGTGCCATGGAATTTAGGCTACATCAGTTTTCCTCACTAAACAGTCAAATGAACATGGTATTGTGCCATTGCTTTTGATCAAATCTGCCTCTGATTGTTTGTAACTTCACTCCAAATTATAAAATTTTCCATATGATATACCCTCAATGACAACTCAAAGTAATAAGTAAACACTGGTGATAGGAAAATAACCCTAGTATAAACTGTTGCTCAAAATTTTTGCAAACTAGTAGATAAAGCATGTGGTATCCAGTGGTACCTATCTGGCCACACGTTGCAAATCGGCTACGTGTAAATAGAGCTGCACCAGGGGAAAAATACAGAAGAGATCAAATCTACTAATTGGCATTTGCTGTGTCTATATACACTTATGATTCTTCTTATGCAGTTTTAGTTTCAAATAAATGGAGGTTGATAGTGATACTTACACAAAATTGATGCCAAGAAAATCAGTTTCAGGGAACCCATGGAAACAGACGTGTTGGAAGTGAGACTACACTGCCATCTGGTGAGCAAGTGGGAAACTGTTTGTTGCTAATGGACAACCAAGTCCTGCAGTGGTACTTCTGAGTAAAAAAAATTCATAAAATATGTATCTGGAGTAATAAGGTAGTTAGTTTATAACTGTTGCAAATCAGCAACGCCTGCCTTGAGAGGGTTAAGAATAAAATTGAAAGAAAAATAGAAATGTATTCATTTTGCATGGCCAAGATGAAATTAAATGCATAATTTAAAAAAAATGGAAGTGCATTTTTGGTAATGATTTTGATTTTAAGAAAAACAAGATGGTAGATACATTATAGTAGCCTGACAAGCCAGACCCAGATCAAGATGTTTGGTCTGGAAACTCACCATTGACAGGGCTCAATCCGAGGGGTGGGAAAAACGGTTGTCTTTTAAACTCGGCGTGCATGCAATTGGATAGCCCTACAACCAACCAAAGGTGAAGCAGAGCTAGTTGACATATTAAAACTTTCGCCGAATCCGGTCGGCAAAACTCCGAACACATCTTCCCTTTTTAAGAATGACTTCAGTGCTGTTCTTTGTTCTTTTCTCAGAGAAAAGCTTAACTCAAAGTCTTACAGAGTTGCGGTCAAAGCTGATTCGAAAGACCACCGTTCGCCAGTTTCTGTGTTTACTAGAAGCACGCAAGTGCAACTCGGCCGTCATTATGTTAAGCCCCTCCCACCGACTCTATACATGATGTGATTGGCCCGACCAGAGTTTGGAGTTTACAGCTCAGAAGTGTATTAAGAGTTGCTAGACGACACTCGTGGCAGATTAGATTTGCTGCCGCTAGGGTGCTTCTAGATTTAGGTTAAAATTATAGGTCTGAGTTTAAAATACACATTTCTCAATTTTAATCGAATCTAATTTTTTGGTGACCTGACATTGAGTCTTAAATCCCAATAATATATTTTTTTAATATATATTTGGTTTTCAGTTGATGTGGGAACATATCCCATTAATATTACCGCCCAATAAACCACACGTTGAAGTTTTGTGTTTTGACATGAAGTTATGTCAATTTTATAATGAAATGTAAATATAAATACCGCTTTGGAGCTCCTTAACGAAAGCGATTTGTAGCGACTCAGTTCAAGCGAAGTGGCAGCATGGAGCGCAAGTGAACCAAGCAGCTCTTTTTCTTTACTTCTATTTAACTTATAGCATGAAATAAGCATGACTGTACATCAAAAGGTATGTTGAAAGAAACATACTGAAATGTATCACGTCTCATGTATTCACTTAATCAGTGTTTTCACTGTGGAAAGACATCAATAAAACAGCTTGATAACAGTATGTTATATGTTACAATATCGTGACAACTCGGTGAAGTTTTTTAGCATGGTAATTGATATGACAACGTTAATGTATTTCATCTTGGAGAAATATATCTGCTACGATCGTGCTGCTGCAGATCAAGTACAGGAACTTGCTACTGCCAACACTATACGCTGCTTTTGAGCATGTAAGAGATAGTCCTCCAGAACAAATAAATAGCAGGTATAAAATTACCTTTAGCAGGTGGAATTCAGAGGAATTAAAATGTTAAGTAGAAAGCCCATTGGCTGCAGATTTTGACAGACAGCAACATTAACCAATGAGCTTGTACCATGTAGTTACCATGTAAATATCAAGCCTGCAGTCTCCCTCTCATTTACTGAAGCTCTCGTGCCTCGATCGCCCCCCGGTGACCGGTCCCAGTATAGCTGCCCCTCTGTGTTTTCTAATGGACGTGAGGCAAACTAAATAATAAAATTACACTTCAAAAAAATTTCCCCAAAGTTAGTTTATGTCACTGAAGACAGTTATCATCACGATGATTTAATTTCAGGTGTTTGTTTTAAAAATAAGTTTAGTTTGAGTTAGTTATTTGATGCTATAAAAACGGGGGGTGTGACGTCATGATTGACAGCTGAGACTGACGGCTTCTGTGAGTGAAGTTGTCACTGAGGCACTAACGGACTTTTTTCGAAATTTTTGGGAGCAGATTAGAGCTTTAGCTTTAATTTCTACATTTCCATAACAGTTTATTTCACACCAACATAATTAATTGTTCTGCATCTGCGAGAGTGTGGGCGGGCTTTGGATATCGCAGCTGTACTTCCTGCTCTACTTCCTGCGCTCTACTGCGCAACTCTGGTCCCGAAATCGCTACTGCACAGACTCGGTCCCAAGATGTCCGCGCCGTGCAAGGCTGCCTGAAAGCTTCAAATCTGCCAAGCGGAAACGGATGATGTCGAGTCGTCCATATTTTTTTACGGTCTATGGTAAATAACATCAGGTTGCATTAAAGGGTTAGTTCACCCAAAAAAAGAAAGCCGTACGCAATTCGACCTACAGTAAACGAATAACCCCCTGACGTGATGTATAGAAACATTGCAAGCTTTGACGCCTCTCGCAGATAGAGCTGGGCAACAAAATCCTCTAACATTTCTCTTAAAAAATTCTTGTTTTAGTCTCATTTCAATTCATGACCGGTGTTTTGTTTTGCTTATATCCTTTGCGCTTCTGTGTGCGTCAATACGCATGCATCAAGGGTAAATAAGGCTGTAAATTGATCCATTTTTAATATAAAATACTCATGAAAACGAATTCCTTGAGAAAAATTCAAGAACATAAGAAAAATCAAGATCATAATTGAATTGCATTGCAAGCTTGTGAATCGAAAATTAATCAAAACGTTCAATTTTTGTCAATGCCCAGCCCTAATACATTACAGAATTTTTGTAAAAACACAACCTGTAAATATACTTTAAAGCTCTCTATCTTTAATAACCCTTTGGATAAGAGACAGTAAGAGGAAAAAGCTTTAGAACTAACACCTTTTCCAATGCAACATTGCAGTCAGCTATTTTCATCAGTGTATGTGTTTTTTAGTGTATACCCTCTCTTGCTCAGAACTCCAGGTCAGCAGAAGGCTGATCTGTGCAGAGAAACACTCTCAAGAGACGCTGTTGTCCAGCCTGCAGGGATCAGGAGACACCGTCCTCTGTCCTGGAGGAGTTGCTTCTCTCAAAAACACACAAATATCCACTCAAATGACTGCTGACAACAGTACACATATCCACACTCAAATGCATGAAGAAGAGAAGGACTTAAACTGTAGCAAACCACTTTTCGATTCCATTATTAGCATATCACTGAGGAAGAAAATCAGGCAAAAATCTCATTATGATAAGTGATTAATTAGCAGGCGTATATCTGCAGAAAGCCTTGGAGAAAAAGGGATCTAAACAGACCTTCCCTCAGCTCCCCTCCCCACCCCTCCAAACCCAGAGACACTCTGTGCCTCAACAGTGGCCTTTTATCTACCAGTCATTTGCATGAATGCTAACAGTTTTGCATGATGCATTTGCAATAGCAGGTTACGACATGAAAAGCCCACAGAGTGCACTGTGCTGCAGTCCACACGCAACATACAAGACAGCCCCAATGTCCACTGACACAAAGACTCTCTATCTCACATACTTCATTAGCACTGACCCAAAAGTCTGCTTAAAGTTTAATATTAACAAACTCAAAGAAAGATACTTTTATTCAACTTAAGTGACCAAGGATACATTTGTTTAATCAAAAATACAGTAAAAAAAAAATTGTTTAAAATATTATTACCAAAATATCTGTTACAAAAAATGTGTCAAATGGTCCTCTAGAAATCATTCTATGTTGGTTTAGGGCTCAAGAAAGATTTCTTATTATTATCATCGACATTGAAAACAATTGTGCTGCTTCATTGACCCTTTTCACATTTCCAGGTTTTTCAGAAGTGGAAGTTTCTATAGTGGTGAATGAGAGACTACAATTAATAAATATTTTTTTGTGTTCCAATTTCCTCAAATAGCAAATTAAATCTACGCGATAGTGTTTTTACAAACTTCAAAAACAAGGAGAAATAGAGATTGATAACGGCAGCCAGAAGAAAGAAAGATGCCAATTTTATCCAATTTTAGGTAATAATTGCATTAAATTCCGAAATGATTTATAAAAAAGTATGAAAAGCAAAAAAACACAAAAAAGTTTACAGGATTTATGCTGCTGGTGACCGGTAAACCGTGTCATCACAGTCTCTGAAAAGGGTTCATATTTTTGTGGAAAACTTAATACTTTTTGTTCAAGATTCGTTGATGAATAGAAAGTTCAAAAGAAAAAAAAATGGCTGTTCCGAAACTTTTGAACAAGTTAAAAGTTGCTAAATGGAGACCATCTGCTGCTTCTTATACAAACTAATGATTGATTTAATTAAAGGTTTGTATTGTTAGCTGCCAGAAATCATATTAGAGGACAAAAAAATTTACCATATAGATTTACTAAGAGCTGTTCTGATTGTGCTACCAGACACATACACACACACACACACACACACACACACACACACACACACACACACACACACACACACACACACACACCGCTTGATTGACCCACTTCAATCTGTCTCTCTGAAGTGAGAAGCCTCCTACTTGAAATGGATGTTTGATTCAAATGTAGGTGATCTGATCTTGTATCCTCCCTCCTCTCCTCGTACTATTTCCCATCTTTTATGCTGTTGTCTTTGAGATTTTGGGATTAACAAAAGTAGAATCAGACCATTTGTGTGAACCCATGGGTCTGAATCAGTAGGAATGGATGAATGTATTTAAATTAAAAGCAGTTATGTGCGTTTAGGGTGTATATTGTCAGTGTGTGTGTTTGTTTTAGTGTGTACCGCATGTGCTTGTGTGTGTGATGAGAGAGGGTCGTGGTCCTCGCGGATGGTGCTGCTCTGGTGTTCCTCCCCTCGGCTCCTTCTCTCTGTTGCCATGGAGAGACTGTTCTCCTCTCCCATAGGAGAAGAAATTAACACCATTTTTAACTGGCTCCAGGGCCTCCCCCTACCAGAGAGAGAAAGAGAGAGAGAGCTCCTACAAACACACACTTGCACACCTACACAGATAACCACACACAGACAGTCCTGGTACACGCTGCCTCCCTGAGCGGATTTAGGAGGATGTGTGCAAGCGAATAAAAGCTTTCTCCATCTCTATTCTGGGAGGATGCAGCTTTGGGACAAAAGAGTGTCTCACTCCATCTCCCCCTCCCCATATTCACCCTCCCTACCCTCTGTGCCACTCTCTCTCTCTCTCGCTCTCTCCTTTGTAATTAACTGCTGCAGTCTCTCATTAGCGTTGTGATCCTGTCCGGTTGTCTCACTGTCTGCACCCCCCTCCCCACCACGCAATTACACCATGACACCAGGGTCACATGACCCAGCAGACACCTCAGAGCATGAACAGAACACGTTTATTCCCACATGCAAACAAGTGTTTTATTTTCAGTGGTTTAGGCCGTAACCACTTTAGAGCTTTAGGTTTTTCATATTAGTGGGTGATTTATATGTTTTTTATTTACTTATTTTTCTTGCAATTCTTTGTTTTAGATTTACTTTTGACATTTATGCTTTTATAGACAGGAGGCAAGGGGAGGGGGCTGATGGGATTGGTAAGAACCACAAGCCTGGACTCAAACTCACCCGGAGGGCAACCACACTATGTGTCAGAAAGCCTTCCCACGAGGCTATCGACTATCACTGTGACTTCTAATCTTGAATTTTTGTTTAGGTCATCAGGTTTGGTGATACATCAAAATAAAAATTGTCCGATACCAAACATCCTATAACCATACTGGTCCAAAATACAAACACTGAATTTTTGACTTTGGAATAACGAAACATGATTTAAAGAATTAGAATACTCTTATATTTATAATATTATATTTTATGTGATTATTCTTCATCTATTACATCTTGGCTCCAATTATTATTATTATTTTTTAATATTGCAGAATATTTTAAATAAATGTTAATATATTGGATAACTCAGTTCTGTGAATTGCCATTCTCAAATCCATTTCATTTTTTTATTGTGACTTATTTTTTAAGAAGATTTGATATACAATTTAATAAAAAGAATTTAGTAAATTGATTTGATTGAACGTTACCATATTGCAAGTATGCCAAAATGTGCATTACTAAAATGGTCCATTTTGATTTCATGTTGACTTTTGCAGCAATGTCTGATATCCTGTTTGACTACCACACATAAGGAACTGCACATCAGACACACACAAAACTCCTTTTACGGGAATACGATAGAGACCAACGCTTTGTAGTGACAGACTAATGCAGATGACAGTTAATGATCAGTTGTGTCTGGGTAATGTGGGTGCAGGGTTAAGGGAAGAGCTGTGCCCGTTTGAGGAGCTGAAAGTGTCCGTCACACCCTGTCAGGGAGAGAGACAGAGAGAGGAGGGGAGGGGAGAAAAAAGTGACTGACTGAATGAGAGGGAGGGTTAGGAATGAAAAAAGAGTGAAAGGAGAGAGAGAAAAGTGTAATATGGATTTAATAGAAGAGCATTGTGAATGTACAGTGGCAGGAAGGTGGAGAGAATGGGTGTGTATGGAGGTGGGGGTGGGGTCATAGGATTGAAAAGATGAGAGGAGAGGAAAGGAACAGAGGGATTGCACTTTATCTTTCCTTGACCTTCGTGCACAAAGATTCACATGCCGCACCCCTGCCCCGTAACCCTCTTCTAAATCTCTCACCTCCTGCTGAGAAAACGGGTCTCTACGATTTTAGGTCCATACCTTCTGCTGGCCCCACAGGGTGGAGATTAGCCTAGAAAGCTAGACGCAACCTAGCGGCAGCAAATCTAATCTGCCGCGAGTATCGTCTAGCAACTCTCAATACACTTCTGAGCTGTAAACTCCAAACTCTGGTCAGGCCAATCACAACGTGTATAGAGTCGGTGGGCGGGGCTTAACATAATGACGGCCCGAGTTGCGCTTGCGTGCTTGTAGTAAACACAGAAACTGGGGAACGGTGGTCTTTCGAATCAGCTTTGAAGTGACTCTGAAATACTTGGAGTTAAGCTTTTCTCTGAGAAAAGAACAAAGAATGGCACTGAAGTCATTCTTAAAAGGGAAGATGCCGGATACGAAAGTTTAATCTATCAGCTCCGCTTCAACTTCGTTGCTCTGGTTTTTTGTAGCGTTATCCTATCGCGTGCAGAGGGAGTTTGAAAGACAACCGTTTATACCGCCCCTCGGATTGAGCCCTGTCAATGGTGAGTTTCCAGACCAAACATCTTGATGTGGGTCTGGCTTGTCAGGCTAGGTGGAGATGGGACTGTTATCAGATTTGCAGCAAGCTAATCTGAATCACCTCCATTGTTCAAACAGTTCCTCTCTCACACATGTGCACACACACACATTTCTGGCTCTTCCACTGTATTACAAATATTTCCCCCATTTTCCCTCAAGCACTATATCCCTGTAATGTGTTATAGCAGCTTTAACAAACAAAGCAACTCATAAATATAATATTAAGTGTCTTGGTGTCTGAAAGCAGACAATTCACTCCCGCTGTAATATTTTTAGTGATGTTCGCTAAGGCTAGCAGCACTATAACTATTGCTCATATGGGCGGGTTAGAATTTAACTTTGGACTGAAGTCGTCCTGCACCTATAGCAATAAATAATATTGTGCAGCTTGTGCAGAAGAGGTGTGATATTACTTATCTAAATAATTTAACTTATGTTTTTCCCAAGTGGAGGATAAAAAGGGCAAGAAACAATAAAAAAAATAAACAAACTGAATGCAATCTCTTTAAAAAAGCACTTGCCAATACACTAAAAACTACTACACAGTAATGCAGTAAAACACTTAGAACGGATTAGCAACTATATAACAACACACTCTTGCAAGCAATGCATTGCTCTTCCTAGCAATGCACTAAAAAACACTCCGAACACGTTAGCAACCGAATATAAAAATCTTGGAAATTATCTACTTATGGTGCAATAACATTCGAGTGAGTTTAGCAATTAAAAAGTGTAAGAGTCAATTTTCTTTAGTAAATATTCAAATAAAATAATTCTTGACCCTACAAGAGACTGATATTTTCTTATTTGATACATCTGTGTTAGTGCATTTACAATGATTTTATTTTATTTTTTATAGTTTATTATTGCTTTAGTTTATCTAGACAGTGATAAAGCTAATGTGTGGGGCAGCAGTGAAGAATGACTAGATTAATGTGACACCACATGTCCCACTGGCTACTCAAGCAATATGGTTAAAGCTACTGAGTGTTTTATTTTTAAAAAGCATCTTACATGTATGCGTATCTATCGTGTACCGTTTACTGGCGAATCGGTCATGTTCAGTTACGTTGCATTAGTCTATCAGGTCTTCTTTACCCTTTTCACATATAGATACTTGCTGGGGCTCTTCTATCACCGTCAGCCCATGCATACGTGTATGTGTGCGCAAGTGTGACCCAGCTGCCTCCTTTCTCTTGCCCCCTCCCTTCACTGCCCCTGTGTGTACGAATGTTCAGAGACTCACTGTCTGTGTGTGTGCGACTGCCAGAGGGGGTGGGGGGTCGGGGTGGCCGCTTGCCGAATCAGCCCCTCCAGTCTCCTAGCAACAGAGCTGTTTGGAGCGGGACGGGTGAGAGAGGGAAAGAGAGAGAAAGAGAATAGGAGGGATAGAGACGAGGAGAGGGAGATTGAAAAATATGCCACATCTGGAAAAAGCCAAGGCTTGCAGGGTCTCAAAAAAAGAGAAAGAGGCAGATAGAGTTTTAGAAGGGGAAATGCTGATTGCTGCTGCTGACAATTCACAGTGCTTCTTTAAAATGATGAGAGGATGATGAAACCGTGCACTTTCAGGCCCAGAAAGCAGCATCTCACACGCATGCCAGTTCAGCTCTACAGTGGTTTAATGATTAAACACACACACTGTTGCTCCACGTTGGGAACAAACAGTCAGCTCAACCCGAGACACTAAACACTGCGCTTTTGTGCTTTTTTGGAAGAGTGAGTGAGGAGTGTGATCACCTCATCAGGGTTAATAAAACATTCACCGTGTGAGTCATACTATCAGCAGACACATTTGGGCACTGTTTATCAAATTAGTAACAGTCCGGCACTTTCAAATTAGAAATGTTTACAACTTAGCATTCTGTAATATATATATTACATATATATGTCTAATTTTTAGACATAATTTTTTTTTATGTCTAATTTTCAGTTAGTTAACATAACTGTTGCAAATAAATATACATTTTATATAAAAATCAATAATCAATTGATATCAATAAATATGCATTATATATGTGTCTCTACTTCCAACTTTAAAACTTGCCATCTCATCTTTGGACCCTGCAATACCTAACACATTTCCCATCTACGAAACTTATTTAAACATAATATAACAAAAATGTGTGAAATATATCACTAACAAAACAAAAGAACTTGAATTGCTATGTTTGAAAGTTAAAGGGTTAGTTCACCCAAAAATGAAATTGATAAGACCTCCGTTCATCTTCGGAACACAGTTCAACATATTTTATATTTAGTCCGAGAGCGTATGCAAGTGTATGTACACTATACTGTCCATGTCCAGAAAGGGAATAAAAACATCATCAAAGTAGTCCAGTTCTAACTGATGTCTAACTAACTGATGTCACATATGGACTACTTTGATGATGTTTTTATTACCTTTCTTGGACAGTATAGTGTGCGTGCATACACTTGGATATGCTCTCGGACTAAATATAAAATATCTTAAACTGTGTTCAGGTGTGGAACAACATTAGGGTGAGTCATTAATGACATACATTTCATTTTTGTGTGAACTAACCCTTTAATTCGAACTCTCCCGCCATCTAGCTTTAAAATTAATCTCAAGTATTCGTTGGGTCACTTTACCATAAATGATAAAATTACACCCTGGAAGTGACCATCACATGTACTCTTCGCTAATGGCCTTGTGGAAGGGCCCTTCGTGTAGCGATCCAGTTGTTCACTTTGATTTGCCCATGGATTGGATATGACAAGAGGGGGAGTAAAAATGCACTTTTTTTGGAGGAACTGTTCCCTTTCCTAAAAGTTAACAGTAAATAAATAGTCAGTTATTGTCTTTGATTTCATTTTGCAGTCTATTTTCTCATATAATACAATTGCTACTAAAATGACATTAGATTCAACTTTACTGTTGATGAGTACAGTCAATGGAATACAATATTTCATATCCATTTATTTATCCGTTTATTTAGCTGTGTATTAAATAGAATAATGAACTGTTAGTCATTAATGCGAAATAAACCACTCTAGGGTTGAATCAGATCACCTGCTTCTCATTGGGGTTTATTTTTTGATGACCCACTGATTTAATTTTATGTTGTTATTATTGTACATAGTGATTCTATGCAATGAACTTGTAACTGTCCCGTATTTGGCTCTATATGGGTGCAGTATGGCCAGGGGCGTGGGACTGGGGGGATAAAGGGTACTGAGTAACCACGGCCCGAGGCAGGGGGGGGGGGGGGGGGGGGGGCCTTAGAAGTCAGTTTTCTATACATACACATACATGGTACGGGGGCCCAGCAAGATGGTTTGTACCCAGGGCCCAAAATTTGGTGCTACGCCCCTGAGTATGGCGTCACTGTGTGTCAGATTTGGCCTAAGTTAGGCCTGGGGTAGAGCCGAGCAGATCGCCCTGATCCTGCACACTGGCCTACTTTAGTCACCCACACACTGGTGTGATGTGCCCTCAGATTGGGGGGTGGGGGGGGGGGTGCAGAGGAAAGGTTTGTGTCTATGAGTGCATGTGTGAAAGCAACCGGAATGGAGCAATCGAGCTGAGATGGAGATGTTTGTAGGACAGAGAGAGTCAAACACACACAGTCCTCCCCCCACGGCTATAACTGAGGCTTTCTTCTCTAAGGTATTGGAGGAGTCTGCATCTGGTCCTAGAGTCTGTGTCCTGCGTCCTAGAGGGACCATTTCTAGAATATTCTCTGGTTGACAGAGAGCAGGAGGGTTTCTGCATAGGTGTGGCAAAGTCCCCTTGTGACCGAGATCATGAAAACCAGGTTGGTGCATGTTTGAGTGATTGTGGCATAATAAGACTTATAATTATGACGAGAGGAGGGAATGCATGCACAAGTCGGATGGCTGGAGAGGGCCGGATTAAAGCGATCCTGCTCTGTGCGCTGGTTTTAGTTGCCATGGCAACCTTCATTACCTGGCACTTGGGAAAGGGGGAGCGAGAGAAAGAGGGAGAGAGGGAAGATGGAGCGGGACAGGATAAAAAAAGGAGAGAGAGAGAAAGAAAAAGAAAGATGTCTTGGGGAAAAGGTGACGGAGAAAGGAAAACAAGTGGAGACAAAAGGAAAGAAAAACGTTATCCAGTCTTGATAATCAAAGTAGAAATGTGCAGATAAAGAATGAGGGAGATTGAGAGAGAGAAACAAATTATATGAAGAGGAAGGAGAGTGACTGCTACTTCCTTTTGTACACAACACCTGCTGATTGAAACAGGCAATACGAGCTAACTTTGTTTATGTACTATAGAATCTGGAAAGTCAAAAATGTCACAAAAGGTCTGGTAGAGATGTTTGTGATATTAGTAACAAAAAAACGTTAAGTTTTTAAGATGTTAAAATAAAATGTAATATTATGATATCACAGTTTAATAATCAGGGACAACTATAAGTAAGCTATAAGTAAATAACACCATCCAAAAGTGTACTGTACAAGCGGCAACCTCCCCCAGTTTCTGTTGAACCCAATACAGAAGTAACTTAAACTGCAATTCATCAACTGGCCACTAGGCACCATGTTAAAATTCCCAACTATACAGCAGAAAAAAACAACCTGGTAAAAATTGTGGTTTTGGTCTATGCGACTAATTTTGCCCTTCATGATGACTGTGTGGAGGGTGAATTTTTTTATAACTCATTCGTTTACATTTTATGAAGCCTTAAAGTTCTGCATAATTTAGGGCGTGGTCACTTTGAGTGACAGGTGGAATGGCGTTTGTCTGCTGTCTGTTGGTCATTGCGTCACCTAAGCTCCGCCCACATCTTTTCCCATTTTCTGTTATCTGGGAGTGACACGCGATGACACGCTGGCAATGGCCAGCTCGTCTCTATACTTTACATTTCGGAACGGCTCTTCGGAATCCTATGGCCGACGTCACGGACACTACGTTCATATTTCTTTTTATAGTCTATGGTACTGTAGCTCTGTGCAACTCCTGAAATAGCTGGAGCAGTGGTTTATCCAATGATGTGAATTTGGGGCATGGCTACCTTTTTTTGTCCAATGAAAGACAAATGGAGTGTTTTGGAAACCAGTTTAAAAAACAATGGGTGCATCTCAATCAGCTCCCTAGTTCAGTAGACAGTGCCCTGATCAGGACATAAGTCAATGGGCTAACTCCCTGATCAGTGCCTTAACTCACTGAACTAGGGAGCTGATTGAGACACCCAATAGTTCTTGAAATTCCATTTCGTTGATGCTATAGTGGCACAACAATTACACATTTCACCTTTAAAAGAAATAAATCACAGTTACTTGGTAAAAAAAGACTGAAGTAAACCCGAGAAAGAAGTAATGAGAGAAAAAGGTGTAAAGGAAAAAACAGGTGATGGTTGGGCCCGTGTGGAACTGGAAGAATAAGAAGGTTGTCGTAGTGATCAGAATTCCAGCAGGTGTCACATGACCCACTGCCCTGCACACCTGCCCGAGATCACTGCCAGTTGCCATAGCGACAGGGTCAGCTTTATGGAAAGCAGGGTTGAAGGTGGTTAGAGGTGGGGCTGGTTGTATTTGTGTCTGTGGTAAAGAAAGCAGTTATTTTTAAAAAAGCTGCAGGAAAGTGTTCAAAAAACCACATTGTATTTCTCTCGCACACAAATCTAACAGTTGAAATATTCAGTAAGAAACTACTTGAGCTGTGAAGGACTTAATATTAGATTCAGATCAATGAATGTCTGAATAATACACTATACAAAAAGAGACTCTTACACAGCCATCATAATAACCCCAGGGCAATACTCATAAAGCCCTTTAGCGCAGCACTCATCAAGGAGCTGTTTAGTTGACTGAGATCAGCATAAATGTGGAGAATGCAACTCAGAAACTCAAATAATGTATGAGCTGTAAAGAATTGCGCCCATAAAGATGCCAGTCTGCAGACTGGTGCATGCAGAGTTCATCTGGTTGCTGTGTCATTGCTGCTGTCAGAGGCCTTCACATGCTGTTTAGTGGTGGTGTTTGCGGAAATGTTGAGCAAATGCAACTTGAGTGAAGAAGAGAATGTGTTATTTGTATTTATACAGAGCTGTTTTTTTTGTCCAATCAGTGTTACTGACTCATTCATATGCAAATAAGAAAATTAACCACAGTGGGAAATTTTGAAACCTAAATAATACTGAGTACTACCATGTAGTAGTTGTGAAAAGCCCAATGAAGTATGAGGTCCAATAGGCTATATTTATACGGTAAATTCTGATTATTATATTATTTTTTAAATGTGGTCAAAATCATATTCGAGAGTGAATCAAATTGAGCTGACCCACTTGTGAAAAAAATCGATAACAATGCCGCCATGCAGCATCTGTCTGCATTTACATGTTCATTTATAAGGTGATGTGCCATAGAAACCAGCAAATTCATGCACTGATGAGGATTAGAAGAAAGCAAACAGTTTTTCTTCAATAGCCTTCCCTCAATTTTTGCTTTTATAGAGCCATCACTGTAATACTTATGAATTCTATTGTCTCACTGTCCCTCTACTGTCCAGCTGCTTTCAAAGCTGTCTTACAAACTACTGACCAAGTGACCAAAACTACTGATATGTAAAATCTTACGATAAATGTTGTGAGTAGAGTGATGTAAAAGTTGTATGAATTCTAATATGACTGTATATGATTTTGGACAAATCCATAGTGGCCCTAAACAGAATTGATCTGATATCCGATTCCATGTGGTTTTATTAAAAGAAACAGCAGATATGAGTCACATATGAGCAAAAAAAAATTTTTTTTGATTGGGGGACACATTTGCCTGAAGTCTGAACATAGCTAGTTTTTGAATGTTGTTTTATAATCCTCATTTCTCTCTTTGTCTCTTTGCAGTGTTCAGATGGAGGGGCGGCCCAGGACAGCTCTTTGAAGCGGGTTGCTGTAGTGGAGGATTTTTTTGATATCATCTATGCCATGCACGTTGAGATGGGAGTGGATCCCGGTAGAGCACCTAAACATGCCGGCCAGAAAAAGACCTATAAGGCGGTGAGACACAATCATTCAGTGCATAAAATATAGTCAAGACACACACTCACATAAGCGAAACCCTTTCTCTTGCTATATAAAACTACATGCAGCATAGGCTTCATGTGCAGCAATGTGCAAAACTGTCCTCACTCTATATTTATTTTAACGACCACACAGGCAACTCTAAAATAGAACATCTGATTAACTATAATAAGTCAAGGCTGTTGCTGAGGCAACCGCAGCCATTTTGAAACACCTGTTGCACTGTTGAGCTATTATAGACTATAAATCAACAAGGATGGTTTTTAGATTTTCTTTCATGATTTTTTTAATGCAACAACAGCAAATGCATACTAGTGATGTACTGGCCAGCTTTTTCTGACTCGCACCCACCCACGTTTGTGAAAACAATCCAACGCAATCTAAAATCTTTTCAACCTGAACCGGTCTGACCCACCGATGTAAGTCAACATCACTACCTCTCAAGCTGTCAAACATGACAAGACCCAAGTGACAAGTATTGCATCATGGGACTTATATAAAGCTGCCTGGCTCTCCAAGCCCAGAGGAAAATTGCATTGCTCAGAGTTTCCCCTTTCGTGACTCAGGACTTCTGTAGCTCTCAGTAGGGCTGCACGATTAATTGAAATTAGTAATATATGCCCTGCATATTTCAGAGTGAAACGAGGCTCTTCTTTTATCCACAAGCTGCTTTTGATGCAGTGTTTTCAGTGTCTCAAAGTGGAATGCTGCTTCACACAAACTCATCTTTGTATGTCCTGAACATGCTTCAACCAACTTCCCAAAACTTGCACTGAGATGAGCGCAACAAAATATTGGCTCCCTGAGTTTTTCCGCCAAAATAAATCCTTGATTGCTTAACATTTGGAAATTAGGGTGGCATTAAATATTAGAAAATAATTATTATTATATTTTTCTTAAAGGTCCTGTTCTTCGCGATTCCATCTTTCAAACTTTAGTTAGTGTGTAATGTTGCTGTTAAAGCATAAATAATACCTGTAAAATGATAAAGCTCAAAGTTCAATGGCAAGCGAGATATTGTAAGTTGATTTGAAAGTTCCCTTTCAAAGCCTACAGCGAACGGCCGGTTTGGACTACAGCAGGAAGTGCAGGGATGTAATGACGTCACTAGAACCGTTTGTTGACTAACCCTCCGTCCACAAGAACACGCAAAATAGGGGGCGTGGTCTTGTTGCTCTCCCACGTGGAGAAGAGAGCGAATTCAGTGCTTGCATCTCCCCGTTCTGGTAAGAGGCGGGTCCTTTCCGGGCAAAGTGCGCTAAGCTGCTGTCCAATCACAACACGGGAAGCGTTGGCCCAATCAGAACTCGTTACGTGTTTCTGAAGGAGGGACTTCATAGAACAAGGAAATCATCAGGCCGTTTTTAGGACAGAGGAAACAGCGCTGTACAGATAAGTAAATTGTGTGAAAAATACTGTTTTTTTACACGCGAAACATGAACTCATGTTATATTGCACAATGTAAACATAATCAAAGCTTCGAAAACATGCAAAAAACGCGAAGTATATTTTATTTTACAAATATTGATACATTACAATATTTTGTTTAATATTTTTTTATTTAGAAAAGGAATTATTTATTATTATTATTATTATTATTATTATTATTACAGTCATATTGACTGTTTTGTTTTGTTTTTTTAATCCCATTTTAAATTATAATCTTTTATATGTAGTAAAGATTATTTCCCTAAATTGTGCAGCCTTAGTTATGAGTTTCATTTAAGAACATTTAACCAAGTAAGTAAGAGCATTGTTTTAAACTCTAGAAATAAACAGAAACAGAGTGTAGAGATGTACAAGTCATTGACAGGATAGCTGCAATATTAAAATCTTGTTTATATTCAAATATTGGACTTTGATAGTAGACTTGGGAAATCAGTGCACAGTCTGTGTCATTTTCTTGAGATCTTTTCTGTTACTCGAAGATACATTCCTACATTCCTTTTTCAGGAGAATAATCTGAGAAGCAGGAGAATTATTAATTTGTTCTCTTTTTAAACATATTACTGTCTAGGAAGAGCAATTTATTTTGTATTAAAGATTTCTCTCTTTTTTTACTCCCTATGGTAGGACTAGAGCTTTGTCATAGCCAAAGACTGTGGTTTTCACAAACTGTATTTTAAGTTGCCCAAATTGCAACCTGCAATCAGCCCTGCAAACCTTTCATCTCCAGTATATCTGCCATATTCTCTCTTCCTTTGACTGCCTGAGAGGTTTGGGAAACTTAAGAGTCTCAGACAGAGTTCTTGTGTGATATTTAGTGATGAAAAAAACCTCACTGTGACCATTTTTGCTTCACTTCAAAATAACTTTTCTACTGGTGATCATTATTACGAGTGCTTTCTCAACCACCATTCTTATTTGTAAAGGGGCTTGTGTCTGTGTGTGTATTTGGCTATACTTGTGAGGACCAAATGTCCTCACTTTTAAAGTGAAAAATATTAAGAAAATATAGTAAGGACATTTTACTAGTTAAAAAGGCTTTTTTTTATTATCCAGTGTTTTGCACAGGTGTCTGTGATTAATTCAGTTGGGTTAGCCGACAGAAAATATAATTGACCTGATATAGAATCAGTAGAAGTCCATGCGTTTTGTGTGTGTGTGTGTGTGTGTGTGTGTGTGTGTGTGTGTGTGTGTGTGTGTGTGTGTGTACACGCTTGTGAGTCACCTCTCCTTTATCTGAGACACTGGTGAATGAAGTAGGAGGAACACGCATAAATGAGTTAGTGAGAGACTGAATCTGAGGGACCAAATACACTCATACTGAACTGTCATGCAATGATAGGGATGTTAAAGCACATAGCTTTATTCTTGTGCTGCATACTTTCTCTATGTAGTGTGTAATTACAAGCAGACTATTATGTGTCTGAGCAAAATCATTCAGCATGTTATTGAGTTATTATGTTGCTTATTATTTGATAATAAGGGGTGGGGGGGGTGCGAAGTAAAACCTAATGCAGCAGTTAGCATCTGATCCAATTAAAATAGAACACAGAAACTAGATTTAACATATATTCTTATAGAAGTAGATAGGGGATGTGTAAGTGCGCACAAATGGTTTATTATAGCCTCTTGTGCTGTGATTCCTTGGTGTGTAAAAGCAGGTGTCGGGTTCCAGCCCCCACTAAGCTCTGGACTAATCACCTAATTAAAGTAATTAACTGCCTGATAGCCTTGTTTTTGACATTTGGCACATATTGGACCGCTCTAAAACTGCTGAACTATCAGACAAGCAAAGATCACCGACTGGCTGTGATTGGCTTAATTTGCTCAGGTTGAACTGACTTCTATTGGCTGTATAGTTAGCTGTGACTGACTCTGATTGGTGATGTCCAGAAACCTACATTTTTAAATCAATGGCCCTGTCCCAAATGCCACCTGAGCCTTTCAGGTCCTGATCAGACTCCAGACTTTTGGCATACACATGGTGATGTGTGCCAGGTCTGCTATGAAGTCCACACCAGTGACAGAGTGACAGAAATATTATTGCAGATTTTATCTATTGTATATCAATATAAAAAATACCATCTAATATAAAACAGTCATTTTGGGGTGATTCATAGAATAATAATAATAATAATTCATTATTAAAAAATAACAAATATTAATTATACATTTTTTAGATTGTATATTATTATCAAATAATATAAAATATAAATAATAATAATTAATATAAATAAATCATATAAATAATAATAATACATATAAATTATTATTATTATTATTATTATTAATAATTTATTAATATCGATTATTATTAATAATATATCATTTGTATTAATAATAGTAATATTAATTATTATTAATTATAATAATAATAATTATTATTATTATTATTATTAATTTTTATTTGAGATGTGACTAATGATAATAATGTTATTTTGTTTTGCAGTAATAATACCTATTTCCTAACATTTTTGAGAAATAATTTGCTATATTAAACAATTATTATTTTGATTGTATTTTACAGCATAATCTGAAATAATAATACAAATAATTATATATTGTTCTTTATTAGTATCATATTTTGGGAGGGATGAATAATAATAACTGCAATATGAATTACTGGAAAATATGGTTAGTTCTCATTACTAGTTCCACTAGTTATTATTTCTATTTATAATGAATTTAATGTAAAGTAAGTATTTGTGCTCACCTTTTCACCTCTTACTCATTTGCATATATATCAAATCCAGTCATATCTACTGTACCTAAAAAAGGAGTTGTATTCAAGATCACCTTTTTGTCCTGACCCACTACCCTTTCCTGCTGCTATCTGCATACTGCCCTCTAGTGGTAGCCTGATGGGATTGCAATGATGCTGTATTGAGATTGAGATCACCGAAGGGGCACCCATGACACCACTCCCAGAGATTCTATGCTTTTTTGTTGGTCTTTTTATTCTTGTGCTTTAAAAAATTTCTTTCATACTGGACCTCAACTTATTCCTTTGAAGATGAGGGAAAGTCGCGTTCATTATTTCAAACACACAAAGGTGAAGGGAGCACCCCCAATACTGAAGCTGTTTGTGTGCGGGGGTGGCAGGGGCTGCACAATGTCCTTGGGGCAACGTTCACCTCCTCTTCTCAGCCAGTGCCCCGGAGAGCCCTGCTGTCAGGTCTCATAGCACAAGCAGCCCACAGAGACCAGCCCTGCCAGCCTGGGAGGAGGGGGCAGTCTGGGAGCATGGCATTCTGGGAGGTGCGGTTTTCCCTGGTTTGCCTTTTCCCTCTGTACCACCTAAGGGGGGAGGGTGGAGGGCCTGCCATTGCAACTGCTCGATCACCCTCTCTGTGTGAAGGTCGCTCACAGAAAGCCTCCAGGAGAAGCAAGCATGAGCAAAAGAGAGAGGAGGTAAAGGGGACAGGGATTTAAATATAGAAAATATAGAGAAGGGGAAAGAAGAAAAACGAGGTGTTTCATAGTATAAATTGTTAGAGATGAGTTGATATAGCAAATACATTTTTTGTTGCAGTCATGTTGTCATTAGTTCACTGAAAAAAACAGGAAAACACATTGTCCAATTTACTTAATCTTATTATTTGTTATCTACGCAACAAAATTGTGTTTCTCTTCTAAACATGATTTCTTTGCTTTCAATGAATGTAATTTTCTAAAATGTGCAATCCACTAGATTACATTATTTGGGGTGAATGTGAACCAATTAAGTCCTCGAACATGATTTTTGCTGAAACTGTAGTGCCCAGCATGCTTGCGACTTGACGAAAAGAGCTATGCAAAGAATAGCTCTGTTCCTACACCCTACTTCTGAACCTTCATGTTGCATGTACGCCCTTTATCCTCAGTGGCTTTTGGTAAACTATACACAGTAAACTATCTTTGTTGTTACACGCCCTTGTTTCTGCTTCTCTCTTTAATCTCTCCTAAAATATTAGCTGACTCCTTTATATTCTCTCCTTTGGTTTTCAGATTGCAGAGACCTACGCATTTCTTCCACGTGAGGCAGTGACTCGTTTCTTGATGAGTTGTGGAGAATGCCAGAAAAGGATGCACATCAACCCCAGCACGGCCGAGTTCAAAGGTCAGATGCCATTCTTGCACTTTCATGTCTAGATTTGCCATTTTTAATGATTTTCCACCATACACATGAATATGTACCGCTGAGTAAATTGGTTGTTTTTTATTTTATTTTATCATTAATTAAAGTTTTGGGAGTGCATCACCCTTTAGCGGTAATTAGGAAAGATTAGGATTCCGAAATGTTCATTAAAGTCACACTGTTTTTGATGAGCCACGGAGGCAAGACTCAAATTCTGCGTTTTTACTGGCCCCTTGTAATTAATGCATGGATAATCCGACCCACGCGCTTCCCACAGTAAACATCTGATTAACAGAAAAAGAAGGAAAAATAATGCTAAAGGAAATATGCAAGCAATCCTTCAAGACATGACATAGCAGACGCTCATGTGATGACCTTCAAATGTGCCTTCTCCCTGGATATTTGAATCAGAGACAGTAGAGCTGTTAAAATCACAACTTCATTATTGTTATAAAGTGTCAGCCAAAAATATCTTTCCCTGCAGAAAGCTGAGATTTTGTACTCTATGCAAGTCAGCTTTCGGCGCAGACAAGGGATGTTGGTCTGCCATTAGTCACCGACTGATGTGACTAATTCACACTGCCACCGATAAGCTTGATTTCTATAGAGCTATAAGAGTTCCAAAATTTAAAATAAAATGATTTACAAATGTGTAAGCTAATTCACATTTGCCAAACATGTTTTAAATATTCAATTCACAAACTTATAACCTAATTCATATTCACATTGCGCGATTTACAAATGCACATCCAAATTTGTGCATTTGTGGAGAATGAATGTTAAACAAACTTTGAATAGTGAATTAGCTGTTTAGCTTCTGCCTGCAGGGGTTCTGAAGGCTAGAGTCATCCCCTGCTCTCCAAAGCAGTTTATAGAATAAAGAAATGCTATTGAACTGTTCGTACTATATTGCGGCTCTGTGTAGAGTCAGAAGATCTGTGTCCAAACAAAAGCCTGTCTGCGTTTATTGTGTTTGATTTTTAACAAAGACCAGAGGGGGTTTTAGCAGGGTCTGTTGGAGCGCTGTCTCAAGAGCGCCTTCTAGGGGACTGAACTGAGTCATGCACACTATTGAGAATGGGATTGAGTGGAACTATATTGGCTTTCAAATTGATGATTACAAATAGGACATGTTTGAAAGTCTTATGAATTAGTTACACATTTTATAAGTACAAAATAATTTATACATGTACATATAGATATACATACACTACTGTTCAGGTTTGGGGAGAGTAAGATTTTTTTTTTTTAAAGAAATTGATACTTCTATTCAGCTAGAGGCATAAAATAGATTTTTTTTTTTAACTAAAAAGATTCATAATATTACAAAAGATTTCTATTTCAGAAAAAGAACTGTGTAAAATATTTTTAATATTAGGCAGCAACACTTTTTTCAACTATGATAATAAGAAAAAATTCTCGAGCAAGATTGAATAATAGTTGCTGAAAATTCCGCTTTACCCTCACAGAAATGAGTTACATTCTAATTGTAATATTTTTACTGCGTGTTTATTTAAACAAATGCTGCTTTGGTGAGCATAACCGACTGCTTTCAAAAAAATCTATTAACAAATCTGACCACAGACTTTTGAACAGTAGTCTTTATATTAATTCTGGCATTAAAAATATCACATTTGAAAGTAAAAATTTAAATGTGCTTTCTTTTGTCGTTTTTCACCCACAGAGAATGACCGTCCCACCTCCCTGGTCCCAGACCTCATTGATTACAACATGCCTCTCACTGCCACCTATCTAAAACAGATGAAACTACAGTGCATGAACACTAATGAGCAGGTAGGTAGAAACCAACCAAAAGAAGAGCATGGAAAAGAGAAAGAAAGCTTTGTTTTGCAATACATCAATGTTGTCAGTTTGTTTATTTTAAATACATATTTTGAGTTTAAAATACTTCAGTATAGACATGTCGTTACCGGTCTCTGTGTTTGCTGATCTGCTCCTACACCTTGAGTTTTAGAGATGGTGCTAAATATTCCTTAGTATCTGGGCAAAGAATTTAATGTAAAAGTCACTCAGCTCAAAGGAACTGCGACAAGGCCTTATGGTGCAATGTGTGGTTGTCAAGGTAAACTGTAGACATGGTTGCCTCAGCAACAGTATATGTGGATGCCTGGAATAGCAATAGCTGAAAGTGTCTGTGGGTCACTGTGCTATATAAATGGGGTGATGATAAACACACAACCCCCATCCTTATGAAAGACAGTTCCTTATAGCACTGAACTAAAATAGTACATGAATGTAATTGTATAGCTGAAACAAAAGATCACATATTTAGAGATTATTCTCACTGTAGAATATGCTCATAAAGAAAGCTCAATATGCACCAGGATACATCACTGGGTCAAATGCATTAAAAGCTTAGAATTGTTTTTTTCATCACTTCAAAGACAGTGTAAATGGCATTGTAGTTGCTTGCAAGAAAGCTTTCTAAGATTACATGCAAAGCGTGAAACACCCAGAGGAAAGTTTAAAGGCCGTTTGTAAGTGTGTAGCCTACCTGTGATATGCCCTTGTCCCAGCTTGGTTGAGAAACATCCATCGAGCTGGAGAAACCTTTATATGTGACCCTGGGTCATGGGTCGCATGGGTATATTTGTGGCAATATCCAACAATACATTGTATGGGTCAAAATAATGCTAAAAACCATTAGGATATTTAATAAAGAACATGTTCCATGAAGATATTTTGTACATTTCCTACTGTGTTTATATATATATATTAGTAGTCATATGCGTTGCTAAGGACTTCATTTGGACAACTTTAAAGGTGATTTTTTTTTATATTTTGATTTTTTTTTGCACCCTCAGATTCCATATTTTCAAAGAGTTGTATCTTGATCAAATGTTTCTTATACATCAATGGAAAGCTTATTTATTCAGCTTTCAGATGATGTTCAAAGCTCAAAAAATGTGTACATTTCAAAAAATGTATCATTATCACTGGTTTTGTGGTCCAGGGTCAGGGTCCAGGGTATGTGCTAGATATACTAGTAGGTATCCTACAGAACTGTGGGTAGAGGGCGCTGTTGTACCATTCCCTATAAAATGAAAATAATCTATACAATTAATTGCATGGAGTTGGATGATTTGTTTGTAACAAAGAACAGGGGAAAAACATTAATTTTGCAGGGCAACATGTGACTTTATGAAATTATGAAAAAATAAAAAAATAATGAGAAAATAAGAACTTTATTTGTTTAAACTATCAGTTCTTCATGTTCAAAATAAAACACAATTAGATCTAAAATATGTAAATATGTAAAATAAGTAGAGGTAAAAATGAGACTTACAGTAACATTATTCTCCTGTATTTCAGGTGGCAACCAATCAGATTGCTTAGGTTAAAGATTGTCTGGAGTGTGTCTGTTGTATTGCTTTAATGTAATTCACCCAACTATAGAATGTGTTCTGGGATCAGCATTCTTATCAACCAATCCGAATTCAGGGCTAAAGTTAGGATTAGGGCTAGGGTAGAGGCTCAAACAACGTTCTTATCAACAAATCATTTCTCTCAGATTATGAGGGTAGGTTATGTTTAGAGTGGTATTACCTTCAGACAGCATACCAACTGTTGTTCAGTGATGTCAGATGCATATTGCACTTTCTCCATCTGGCACGCTCAATTTTAATTGGCTGGATTTACGCAACTTCTGGAGTGGGGGCACACAGGATTTTTTTGTTAGTCTGCCAGGAAACAAAGGTACCGGGCTGATACAATGAACGCTGTTGAGGATAAAATAATCACTGGATTTGTCATTTTATGCAAGGTTAGTGACATCAAATATTTCAGAGGTTTACAAGTAAACTAGATATCCCATGGAGCAGAACCATATATTATTATTTTTTTATAATATTTTTTTATATTACCGTTCAAAAGTTTGGGGTCTGTAGGATGTTTTTGAAAGAAGTCTCTTATGCTCACCCTGCATTTATTTGATCAGAAATATGGTAAAAATAATATTGTGAAATAGTATAATATTTATATTAATATGTCTTAAAATGTAATTTATTCCTGTGGTGGTAAATCAGAATTTTCTGCATTCCTCCAGTCTTTAGTGTCACATGTTGCTTCAGAAATCATTTCTTATTATTATTAATGTTAAAAACAGCTGAAGCCGATAAATAAAGTTTTAAATAACGGCATTTATTTGAAATTCTTGTAACAATGTTAAATACTTTCCTGTCGCTTCTGATCAATTTGAATGTATCTTTGCCGAATCATCAGTTCTTTTGGGACAAACAGAAATTATGATTTAAAAGTGCACGAACGATTTCTGCTTGTTTAATATTCACTTAATATTAATTTAGGGCCTACTTGACTAAATCTATTTACTTAGTTTTTTCCCTTCATCATCATGCACCTTTATTCCTGTGTCAACGTTGATCTTTTCTTGCTCCTGTTTTTTTCTCTTTCTCATTTCTCGTGTTACTGATGCTCCACTTGGTGCCTAATGGAGTCAGCACCGTCCTCTAAACAAACCTCAGTGGGAACCCAATTTTTCACAAGGCTAACTCTATGAATTCATGGATCCATGTTTACTGTGTGTGTGTATGTGTGTGTGTGTGTGTGTGTGTGTGTGTGTGTGTGTGTGTGTGTGTGTGTGTGTGTGTGTGTGTGTGTGTGTGTGTGTGTGTGCGTGTGCGTGTGTTTGTGTGTGTGTGTGTGTGTGTGTGTTAGCATATGCATACATATTGGTTCACAGGTGTACAGGAACGTGTGAAATCACTTTTACAAATAAACACCTTTCGTGATTTCAGTCTGTACTTTAGATAATACATGTTGGGATCATGATGATGATTTCACAATATGTTTCAGAAAACATGGGGCTCAAGCGAATCCAGTGCTTGATAAATCTGTTGTTACACCAGTTCATTTGTGCCCATTATCTGATCTGTGGGGTCCCAGGATGGTTCGTTCCAGAATTCCTTCCTGTTAGCAGTGCAGGGCAGAAAGGGAAGCGATCCTGAGTGTGTTTTACATGGAGAGGCAATTCACAGTGACAGTTCGGGGGTGAAATCAGAGTGACTTTTTCTTCTGTCGCTCTCACGCACATGCGCACATGCACACACACACACATCTCTATCTACACACCTGCATTTCTCACCTACTCTTGAGCACCACTGATGATTGCATTCTTTCAGCCTGCTCTACTCTTCAGATTACCATGGTAACAATAAACACAGAACCAGGGACACATAGTGTAGTGAGGCCAGATTTGTTTGTCTGTTTGCGGGAAGAGAAAGAATCTTGGTAATGTGATGTTAAATAAATTGAGCTTATTAGTAAATAGAATTCATTTTTAATTTTCAGGTCAAGGTAATGTGTTTTAATAAATAAAATGGCCTGCTGAGAATGGCTTATTTTGATGCCCAAGAGCTTGAGAGTCTTTTGGAAGAAGATTAATTAAATTCTGTGTTCAGGTGTGTGTTAATGCAGAGAGGGGATGGTTGGACAGTGAAATGAGTTTGAAATGGGGTTTTTTTTGTGATTAAAATGAGGAAGTGTTACACGTGTGGGGGTTGTTGCTAGACTTTAACTCAGCAGCTACAAGATTAGCAATGGCATTGTGAAGGTTTGTTCTAAACAGATGGGTAGCACAGGGTGTATTATAGGTTTTCCTGGAACGTTTGGGGAGGGGTTGCGTTGATGCTAACTTTAAGAAGCTCTAGAACCTGCTGTAAGTCACTGAACTTTCTTGCAGCTTCATTGTCATGACAACAGCAGAGGTAGAGAGGTGCGTTCACGCCTATAGCGTAGGTGAAGACAAGGGTCATGGCGTGATTCGCTATGCCTTCAGCCTGCTAAACATGGACCAGCACTTATTCTGGCACACATTCTCTATGATAGAGTGCATAGATAATGCAGATCATATTTCAGTTCAATTCACATTTAAAAGGGCTTTTCACTATACATATTGCTTTAAACAGCTTTACAGAAAATGCATGCTTCTACATTACAAATTAAAATGTGATTTAAAAAAAAAATCTGAAGTCACTGTGGCCAAGTACATGCAAATCTCACAGTTAGCTAACAATGTATTCATTTATGGCAGAAACAAGGAGCTCATTGAAGTAATGAATACGTGTTGTTAACAAAACTATTAGGATATATAGAAAATGTTGCATATTTAAAAACACTTTTGTGCTGAATAAACATTAAGTTGTTTGGTCTTTCATGATAATATAACATTTTAATCACACACTGATGGAAAAAATATGCTAAAACTAGATATCAGCCATGATCTAACAATATTTTAAAGAAAAAAAAATTAGCTGTGCACAACACTAGTAAAATTAACTGCTTTTCTTTTGCTTTTACATTTCGAACAAAGTAGCTTTACAGTATGTTATGCGTAGCTCACATTGTGAATATACATTGCTTTAACAGTGTGCTAAAATTCAAAACATTAGTTCAAAAATAGGCAGTTCGTCAGTACACTCTTTATATCCTTTTTTTCAAGGACTGTTTTCATATTATTTTAAGTTGATAAATACTTGTATGTTTAAAATGTTACATAAATAGTTATAAATATGTTGGAATACTAAAGTTTGGTCTGTTAGTTTGACACAATTTTGTCAATTTGCATATTATTGTTAACAGAAATCTGATTTTCGTCAAGAAAAACGAATTTCTGATTATGCAATACTGACTACACTTTAAAGACATTTTCTTCAAAAGAGTTGTTATTTTGGTTATTACTATTTTTATATTTTAAGTAAATATTTAAAATATAAAATTTTAAAACTTTAAATGTTAACTTTAGGTTTTAGTATTTTTATATTATTTTGCTTTTAGTGTTTTTTTTATATTTCTAACTATTGAATGGTTATCGATTAAATGCATTAATTGGATTCTATTTTATATTTCCATTTTAGTTTTAGTAATTTTGTACCTAATTTTCAGTTATGTTTTTCATCAAATATTTATATTTCATTTTATTTTAACTTTATTTAGAATACTGAGTTTTAGTTAACAATAACAACACTGGAAATGTAACACTGCTTCAAAAGCATACATACGTACTATATGTGGATTTTACACAGCTTCAAACTCTAAACATGAAAATATGTGTATGCAACGAACTGTCCGTACTAAATATTGTTCTGCAACTCTCAACCATCATGTAACTCCTAAAGAAAACAATACATCTCTCGTGTTCTTCTCATGCTGTGTGTGCATCTTTTGGGTTTTGGCTCCAACAGGGTTAAAAATAGCTCCCCTCGTATTCACTCATTATTTAAGAGTCTCCTCCTCCTGTCCCTTTCCATCCCACATCCCAGAATCTGGAATTTCCTCAGTAAAGGATACACTGGTATAATAATGGACTGAAGAAAGAGTTTGTAAAGTGAGATGCTGCATGACAATCTTACACGTAGCAGCATGGTTGAGCCAAACAGGAAATGCAGGAATTGTAGAATGTTTATTCTGACACAGGTTTGAGGACTTTGCCTGTGTCGGGATGCTGTGGAGGAGATATGGGAGAATCTACTGATTTCTAGGCGATAGTGGGGTGGGTGAGCTTCATTTTGTGCACAGAATATCCTGAGCTCTCTGACTTCCTCCTCCTCCCCCCTCTCTTTCTCTCTCTCTCTCACACACATACAGGATGAGAGTTCGGTAAGCAGTGAGGATTTGGACATGGCTGAGCCCGCGTGGGTCTCTACTGAGCGTGCTCCAGCCGCAGAGCCTAGCAGCCCCACCGCCCCGTATACAGAGAGGATGCCTACACCCCCACAGCCCAGCATTAAAGAGGAAGAAGGTACGATGTCTCTTACTCACTCACACTGTATTTATGTACATGTATATTTCCTTGAAATAACAGCCACCTTGTCTGTCAGTGTTTATCAGAGAAGACTTTGTGTTGGTGAGAGTCTGATAAGTGTCTTATAAAGCTGCTGTTGAAGAGGTGTCTGAAGGCCCATTATAGCCCTTTTCCCAGCACTCCAGCCACTCTTGCACTCTTCCATTACTCTCTGGACAGATTCCAGTTAAATGGATGTCTGGGGTATGCAGAGTCATGCCGAGACAGCCCTATTTTGTTCATTTTGGTTCGTATGTGAAAATCTTCAGGGTGTCAAGTTCTGGAATGAGTGTCAATCTCAATTCTCTGGGCTCCTTAGATAGATAGATAGATAGATAGATAGATAGATAGATAGATAGATAGATAGATAGATAGATAGATAGATAGATAGATAGATAGATAGATAGATAGATAGATAGATAGATAGATAGATAGATAGATAGATAGATAGATAGATAGATAGATAGATAGATAGATAGATAGATAGATAGATAGATAGATAGATAGATAGATGAGGTAAACAACTGCAAGACTCCAGGGTTGTTGACCTGTCCCCTTTTTTGAATTGAACACACTTCCTTCTTTTCACCAGCACTCACTCCCTCTGTCTTGTCTCTTATTCAGCTGAGTGCAGGGGGCTGGGATGGTGTTTGAATGGGGCAGGAGAGAAGAGGTTGAGGGCAGGGGGAGGGGGATGCGTGGAGATGCTTTTTAAAATGGCTGCTGGGACAGTCGAGGGTCTTACTGGGTGGTAGATATGTAGGAAGCAGCTTGGGTCGCTTCTTTATGGGCTAATCCTGTGTAATCTTGCTCGGAGGGGGCTGCAGGGAACGGCTTGGCCACACACACAGACGCGTGTCCACTTACTCCATCATAAGAAGAGAGAAAGTGACTAAAGGACTGTGCACATGCTCAGTGCACCTTACCCTTGACGGACAGCTGTAGAGGCCCCTCTGGGAATTATCCTAAAGAGGGATGATAGTATTTTAGGAATGGCGGTCAGAGCTGTGATCATGAAGGTACCCCTCTGCTCGACATCGTAAGCTTGCCTGGTTTATAGTATGTCCGACTTATTGCTGTCTTATTTGCAGATTCAAAATTAAAAATACTGTTTGCGATTGGACTTAAAAAAAAGTGTTAAATCAAAAACAAAAAATTTACAATGAAAAAACAATTAATACAAATTAATTTATACAATAAAATTATTATATATTTGAACTGAATTTACATTTTTAAGATGTAAAAGGACTGAATCAACCTGACTGCATTGGGTTACATCAACTAAAGTAATTTTATTGTTAAATCAGGTGGAAATAGTTACTTAAAGGCACTGTAAAATGTGCATTAGCTTCTAAGGTCATTTATTTAAATATATATATATATATATATATATATATATATATATATATATATATATATATATATATATATATATATATATTTATATATATATATATATTTATATATATATATATATTTATATATATATATATATATAGTTTGTTGTCAGTAATTAAAAGAATTTACTTTATTGCTGTTCAAATAAGCATTTATTTGAGCCTTGATGAGCATAAGAGACTTCTTTCAGAAATATTTAATATTTTACTGACCCAAACTTTTGAACAATAATGTATTAGCGTACTCACAAATTTACAGGTTCCTGAAATAGTGACTAGATATATTGCAGAATGCAATCTGGATATACTACGCTCGCCATGTTGTCATTGTCATGTGACCTACAGCATCAGTTGTGCCATTCACACTCCTCTCCCATGGCCTCATGGGATTGGAAAGTGTCCATTGGATACATACTTCCAAATCTTGCCCAATGTAGTAGATCATATCTGGGTACTTTTTTACATTTTATATACTCTTTTTTTAATACTATGTATGTGTGTGTGTGTGTGTGTGTGTGTGTGTGTGTGTGTGTGTGTGTGTGTGTGTGTGTGTGTGTGTGTGCGCGTGCGCGTGCGCGCGCACGTGCGTGCGTACGTGCGTATGTGTGTGTGTAAATACAGTGTAAAAAAGTACCCAGATGATCTACTACATTGGGCAAGATTTGGAAGTTCATGATTTGTCCCTCCCCAACTTCCAGTTTCAATAGATGTCAGCCGGAAAAAACTGTGCTCATCAAACAATGTCATGGTGTCTTTAAAGGTAACAACTAGATCTTTTCTCTATTTAAGGAGAATTTGACTCTTGAAAAGGCTGTTTAGGTGGAGCAAACACATCCAGTCTGTCTGGCACTGGTTTATTAATTTGATATAGCTTTCATTTCCTGCCGTTATCATGTGTGTTCTCCCAAATACACAGTTTTGTATGGCTACAGTACTGCCCTTGTTTACTCGAAACTGCTTTGTAATTTATATCTGCCACTGTATGGCGTGGTTGTTATGGGGTGTGTTTATGATCTACTGCTTGTGTTTTGTGGAATAATGAGGCTTTTTCCCATCCTGTACTCTATATAAATGTAACCATGCACTAATGGATCCCTCCCTTGACTCATAGCAGACTATTGTGCTGTTTAGAGACACAGAGGGCAAGAGGATGATGATTTAACCCACTCTACCATTAGACCCAGCCTTCAGACAGGAGCCGTCCTTTTCTGTGTTCATCTCATTCGTTTCTGACATACTACATTTTTAATTTGCACCAGTTTCACTGTCCACACAGTGTCTGTCTTTGTCTGATTGGACATCTAAAATTATTTTTTTTAGATGTTTTTTTAGGTGTAAATAAATGTGTAAATATTATATATTAAAGGGTTACTTCAGTGATTTAGCATTAAGTTTTGTATATAAACTGGGTCATTAATGTAGTAGAAATTATTTAGAATTTGGTGCCTTCTAGACTGAGAAAAGACAGAAAATGTATTTTTGTCTCATGGGGATGAAAGACAACAACTCCCAGAATGCATTTGCTTCACTGTCCTACGAGCCACCTACGAGCCACTCCCAAAGCCACCGCTGGATTACTGGATCACTTCACCTTTCACCGTGTTCATTTTCATAAAATCAGTTCACTTAGAGAACAGACACTACTATTAAAAACTGAACATGTCTGTTCAATATAATGTGAGTGAGCCGAGTGATTGTCACGGCACAAACGCAGCAGTCAGAAGTCAGATTACGTTCATCGCTTGAGCTGAAGTAATCGCGGCCGCCGCAGAGCGAGTTCAGTCCAGGCCTGAATCAAGCTCCAGGGAGATTGGAGCTTTAGCTTTAATTTCTACATTTCCATAACTGTTAATTTCACACCAACATAATACATCTGTGAGAGTATGGGCGGGCTTTTAATATCAGGGCTGTACTTCCTGCTATACTTCCTGCTCTCTACTGCGCAGACTCTGTTTCCAAGATGTCAGCGCCGTGCGTCTGGAAGCTTCAACTCTTGTCAGCGGAAATGGATGAAGTCACGTCTATATTTTTTTACGGTCTATGGTTCAGTCTGGTGCTGAAAAGTTTAAACACTCACTTGGCTCCGCCACTCCACATGAATTCCCGCAGCTGCCCGAGCCGAGTGCTGTGTGCGCGATCCCATCGCCCAGGTGCAGGTTGAAAAAATGTGGAAATAGCTCCTTCTACTGGCTGTAGTCTTTAGCCTCTGGCCAAAAAATCCTCAGATGACGCAAAATTATGATATTTGCGTCATCGGAGGATTTTTCCCCAGAAATGAAATACATTAATCTCTCGTCTAAGGGGGATATGAGTGGGGGAAGCATGGTCATTCAAATATACTCGCGGGTTTCTACTGATACAAGCCATATGCTAACCGCTGAAGTAACCCTTTAAATTAGAAAGCAGTAATTTTACCGTTTTTTGATTAAATCAATGCAGCCTTGGTGAGCATAAGAGACATTCAAAAACATAAAAAAATCTCACCTAATCTTTTAAATGGTAGTGTATATATTTATACTGGAAACACCTTTCCCTGTTATGCTCTTTTCCCGAATGCTTCCTCCCGTCCACTCCGACACTGTTAGAACCCCACACCCATCTCATTCCCCTCATCTTACTCTCTCTTCACCTCTGTGTCCTTCCACTGGTTTGACAGCTGACCCCAATGTTGCTTTCCTGTTCACACAAAAACCTTCAGACAACACACTGCCCTTCCCCCGTTAGACGTACACCAACACACTTGTGCGCGACTTTATGAACATGCATTCAAACATTTGATTCTGTGTCTCGCTCTCAGATGATTCTTCTTCAGAGAATGGCAGCACGGTTAACGGTCTCCCTGCACTGACTCCGCCTGGTGGTGCTGCCATGGCGACAGGAGGAGTTCCTGCATCTGAGGGGGTGGTTCCATACGGAGAGGTGAACGGTAATGGTGCCGCTGCACCGCTGGACTTCAGCACTACTTCATCGTCCTCTTCCTCACAGGAGGGACAGCAGCCTGTCAACCTGAGCGACAGACTGTTGCCCGGGGTGACGCTGGGATCCTACTCATCTGACCATAACAGAAAATTCCCAGTCAAAACTGAATACGGCAACAAGGTATAAGACGTCATTCTAAAAATGTGTATATATGAGAATGTACAGTACTAATAAGCATAATGGTAATCAGATGGAGGTTTTGACTTTTGTACATGCTGTATGTTCTACAGTCGCCTCAGTACAGCTCAGGAAGCTATGACTCTGTGAAGACGGAACTGAGCACGTGCGGGGAAGACATGACCCCAGGGCGCTCTCAGGTCATAGACGATGATGACGACGATCATGATGACCATGATGACAGTGACAAGATAAATGACGCTGAGGGCCTGGACCCCGAACGACTTAAAGCTTTTAACGTGAGACTGACTCCCTTAACCGCTTTCTCACTCATTTTGTATTTTAGTCATCTTATCAAGATGTAGGAGTCTGAGACCACATTTGACAGCCTAGGATTCAAAATCTGTTTAATCTTGGAAATAAATAAAAATATTAGATTAAAAAAATGAAACATAAATGGTAATAGTACTGTTTAAAAAAAAGTTAACAAAATGACAAAAATAAATAAATACTAAAATTAAGTATTTAACATTGGTCTGAATAATATGATCATTTTAGCAGTGAAAGCAAAAAACAGACATACTGAAAATCATATTATTATTTTTTAATTTCCACCCTTCTTTCAAATTGTTATGCTGGTAATATATTAAAATTCTAATAAAATATTATAACAAATAAAAAGTATTTCAGTG
Organism: Pseudorasbora parva; assembly: GCF_024679245.1. Classification (NCBI taxonomy): domain Eukaryota; kingdom Metazoa; phylum Chordata; class Actinopteri; order Cypriniformes; family Gobionidae; genus Pseudorasbora; species Pseudorasbora parva. Next base: position 29,684,046 of record NC_090184.1, read on the forward strand.
GCCTGCTGAACCCTAATTATTATTTTCATTTCAATGCTAAACAAGAAGTTTCCTCGGTCCCATTTCTTTCTTTCTTTTTTACAGTTTCCTTTTTCTGATTCATTGATGTTCTATTTTCCATCCTCTTTTCTTTCCTTTGTTGCATTGCTCTTTATGTTTTCAGATGTTTGTGCGGTTGTTTGTGGATGAAAACTTGGACCGGATGGTTCCAATCTCAAAGCAGCCCAAAGAGAAAATCCAGGCCATCATTGAGTCCTGCAGCCGCCAGTTCCCAGAGTTCCAAGAACGTGCTCGCAAACGTATCCGAACCTACCTCAAATCCTGTCGCCGCATGAAGAAGGGTGGCTTTGAGGTATGGAAACATGGCTATTTGTACACGAACAAACATATCTGCCATACTTTTCTGTGCTAATACCTAAACATGTTTCAGCTATGCACCCTTTTGATAGTGTACTACTGCCCTCTAGTGGCTGACAGTCACAGGCCATCTTTAACCCTTGTCCTTCAGTACCACATTGAGCCTGATTAACCCATGACCTGAATGTGTGCCAGATCCAAAATGCGTAGTGCTGTCATATGATTAGGAATCCCGGCCCCTAAAGAATAGGTTCAACGTTTTTCCAATTCATATCATATTTCATGCATCTCCCAGGAATTAAATGTTGTCAAACAGGCATTTCAAGAAACTATGGAGCCATAGACTTACAGAAAACTGTTTTTTTTTGTACTTAAAGAAAAAGTCGTTGAATGTATTTGAACTGATGCAACTAGATCCAAAAATATAATTTTACAGTGCAGCTATGCAAAGCATGTTTTCAATAATAATAAACCAGGAAGATGCATGGCTACACAGTCATTTTCCATTTTGAAGATATCAAATTTCTATTTGAATGCATTCTGTTCCAGAGAAAAGCTAATATATATAGCATATATATATATATATATATATATATATATATATATATATATATATAGCTTATATATATATATATATATATATATATATATATATATATATATATATATATATATATATAAACTAGAGCAATTGGTAACAGTTTACATAAAATAAGGGTTAAAAACTCCATCATTTTAGATTAGAGCATTGTCAGGAATGCATAAGGTGATAACATTTATCTTTTTCTGCCCTGTCCAATGATGTCAGACACGGCCCACACCCCCTCACCTCACCTCCGCCATGGCTGAGAACATCCTTGCAGCAGCGTGTGAGAGTGAAACACGTAATGCTGCTAAGAGGATGCGCCTTGACATCTATCAGGCCCATGTGAGTGCATGTGTGCATTGATCACTAGATCTTTAATCAGACTGAATTCTTTCCAGGATGTTGATTGGTTTTTAGATTACTTGGTGAGTTATCTGCCTTTCTTTGCCTTATCACGTTTTACCTTTCCTTGCACTCCTGTTCAGGATGAGTCGGTTACAGCAGACAAGCCAAACTCCAGAGATCCGGCTGCCCTGGCTAACTCAGGCTTCACACTGGCCGCCTCGGCCTACTCCCAGGACCAACTCTACACCAATGGTGGACTTAATTACAGTTTCCGTGGATACGGGACCCTTGGCAACAACCTCCAAAACAATGGCACATCACAAACCAATGGTAAGTAACAGGGAGAATTAATTTTCTTAAAATTTTCATTGTTTATTATTTATTTAAAACATTGTTTACTAAAATGGAAAATAATTCAATTTGTTCATAATTTTTTTTCCAATCAGTGCAATCACCTCTCACCTATTTATTATTATTATTTTTTTAAAGTTGCTAGCCACTGCCAGCGTTTTCGATCATTTTCACAAAATTTTCATGGCTCCCAGAATATTTTGTTGTATGAATATCTGCACTATAGCAAAAGGTTGCAAAAAAACATGCAATATAGCAAAAGAAAGAACAGACCCTCTGCTTTTAAAACTATTTCTTTCTTCATGCATTGTTTCAATGTGGGTTTCATAAAAAAATTAAATAAATAAATAAAATTGTGCAAAAAGCTGAGAAAATCACGTTTTTGTCAGACTACATTTATACTGGACACAGATGGAGTAAATCGAGTCCATCAACACCCCTAATGCTTGGACAGCTTGTCCTGGGTCGACATTTCATTCAGTAACGTTGGGCAGTTTTGATTTGTATGCTGTTTAATGTTGGTTTATTATATGATATTGCTTGTTCCTGCATCTGTTTATACTCTTTTAGAAGATTTGTAAATAGCGCCTACCATATAACAGTGAAAACACGGAATGCTGGAAAATTCCGTCAATGTCGGTGTAAGAGTTAATTAACATAGCAAAAAAACACATTTTTAGGTTCCACACCTGTTTTTTTTTGTGCATATTTATATTAAACACTCTATTAGTTTGAAATATTTAATTGTTCAATTTAATAGTTAAATAACGTTTATTAGTTTTGCTGTGATATTAAAATTGATAATAAGAATCATTATTTTTTACTAAAATTGACTATTGAAACGGACTGAAGCATCTGTAGTGTAGACTTATCACGGTCTACTTGATATTGATTTTAACAAATGTTTCTTTCTTTTTCTTCTAGGGCCTACTGATCTCAGTATGAAATCTTTGGCATCCAACAGCACTTCCTCCTCCAGTTCAAACAGTCATGGTCAGGGTGGAGGGGGCGGAGGGGCATCAGCCCAGCTCAGCCCGCCCGAGGTCACGGCTGTGCGGCAACTGATTGCTGGTTATCGCGAGTCTGCGGCCTTCCTACTCCGCTCTGCTGATGAGCTTGAGAACCTCATACTACAGCAGAACTGAGAACTGCACACAGGCTGGTGCTGCCCATCTTTCTCTCATAAACACACATTACACATAAATGCACACTATGACAGGAAAGATACATGTAGCTATGAGCACTCACATACATATACACCTAAAGCCCATAGGCGGAGTTTCACTTCGCTTGGGGGGGAGGACAATGGAGGGGCCAGAAGAAGCTGTATCTCAAGCGCACGTACAGGGTCTACAATTGATCATATTTACCAGCCATCATTTTCTCAGGCTCACTGGCCATGAACCTGCAATTTTGCATATTCTTTATTTATTTTTGCCTGCAATTTTTTTATTTAAATTTAAATATATATCATTTCTATATGAAATTCTACCTCTCATAAAACCTCTTGTGGTGGCTTAATGGGATTAATAGTTACAGAGAGGAAGGAAACCTGAACTTCATAAGAAAATATTCAAATAAAACTATGTATAATGTATCCGTTCCACTGCTCTTGAAGTATATTGTTGATCGTTGTGCACAGCAAACAGTTTATGACTATAGCAACGTTTAAGCACGAGACATAGGGTACTCATTTTGCCCAAAATGATTTAAAAAATAAATTTGTAATTACATGTTTTAGATTTTAATGCGCAAAGATAAAACAGTTTTGCCTCTAGACACTCGATTCCCCCTGGCAACTGCCAAACTCCGCCTATGCTCTTCCTGTAAACCTACCTATCACACATTGCCCATGACAGCTTTATGTCCATGATAGTGTCTTTATCAAATTCCCTTACCTTTGAGTCCATCGGGGCTTAATCCTTTTCGGAGGGCTGAGATGACTTGTTAAACATTTTTTTTATGAGATGATCAGAGAGCACAAAGCAACAGGTGTCTGTACTCATAGAAACATTGCAATTGTCTTGCACAGAGCACAACACAGTGAGATCTATCAGTCCACCACAGAGAGTCCAGACCTTTCATCTTTCGAAACAAAAAAGTAGTACATTTAGGTATAAACACAGAATGATGTCAAGTCCTGCATAAAGTTTACACGTTTGTCAATGGCATCTTGTTTTATTGAATTTGAAAAGTTCCTCAGATGTTTTTTTGTTACCATATCCACGCAGCAGCTTTGCTCCAGATTTAGCCATTTTAGATATAGAACAGATTCAAGAGAAAAGGGTTTTTGTAAAATCTCCTTTATCTGTTCAATGCTAATGAGGTTTGGGGAGAAGGTGCAATGTAGATGATAATCGTTATAGTGTGTCCATGTCTAAAAATGCATCATTTTCAATCATAAACACTTTAACAGATGTCCTTTGTACATATATATATATATATATATTGCTCTCATATATAAGATTTTCATCCAAGCTTACACATGCACACATTAAAGTCTACTAAAAGAAACTTGAAAAGAAATGTGATTGGTGAGCATAAAAAAAGAAGATGCTGAAATTCTATTGGCTGGGAATGTCGGACTTTATGCAAATGAAGCTGAGTGGAACGCTTCAAAAACTTTCCTACATGCTCGGTTGCCTTGGCAAACCTCCGTCCTCAGCGCATCAATGCACTGTAGGAAAATGTCTCACAAGAACACATGGGTGACATCAACCTTCCAGACAGGAGAGCCGTTGATGGACTTGTTAAAAAAAATTAGGAGGGAAAATGGACAAGGACTGCATTTCCCATGCTGCATTGCGTTGCAAACACATTTTGTTAAGTTGTGAATGCTGCTCTTTTTTTCTAACCTCATGACTAAGACACTTTCATCTTCACGGGGACCAATCAAAACAGAGGGGACTTCACATCCTATTGGCACACATACTGTATATGCAGTGAGTTTGAGAGAAAGGACCTAATATCAGCAGAAGGGAAAGAATGATGACATCATTTCACCCCAGAGCTTGAGAGGCAGTGATTGGTGGACTAAGGTAGCATCATCCACAGGAGCCAAGTGGTACGTAGAACATTGACGATGCGATTCCGCTTTGACACCAGCCTCACTCTTCCCCCTGCCTGCATTTTCTCATGTTCACAAATGCCATCGTTAAAAAAAAAACTGTATTAAAAAAAGCAAAAGACAATCCTGAACAATTGTGACTTGATCCCTCGTAAAACAGCATAGCGGTGTGTGAAATCTCACTCTGACTCTCTAGCCTTTAGTAGAGTGGCGACAATACAGGGCCTTCAAGTTTCAAGTGTTGTAGCCATAGCTTGAACCATGTCCTCACTCTGTAACAGAGCATTTTCCTCTATTTAGCTGCAAACACCCATTTTTGATGTCTAGCCATTCCATTTGTGCTTTATTTGTTGTTTTGTATTACTTTTTTATTCCACATGTATCTTTTTGTTACTTAAAAAAAACACACAAAAAAACTTGTACGACACTGACAGTCTGAAGGGAATCAGTGTTGCGAGTCTCAACATTCCAAATGTAAAAACATACATCTCAAATTGGTCTCTAAGGGACTGAATATGACATCCAAATCACAAATTTTAAAGAGAAAAAGATCTAAGTTGTCTCCAACAACTTGTTTTGATACGTGGCTGAAAGTTTATTACCTCTTACTTGTTACTCATTGAAATAGATTCCTTGATGAAAGGATGAAATATGTGCAGGAACATTAATTCATTTATATTCAGATGTTACACTTTATAAATTATTTAATTGGTTAACATAGTAGCACTTTACAATCTGCAACGGAAAAATGTACACACAAGAGGGGTCAAATGTTCATGGGACGGAGCCTTAAAACCACCTAAATGATCCTAAATTATGAACTGCAGCTGATCATTCTCAAGCCATAATGTTCTGTATTTATTTGCTCTGCATTGTAATTATTTGTTCCCTTTACACACGCAGGGAAATATGAGCCAGTCCAGCACTGGGCTTTGAGTTGAAAGAAGAGAAATGTTTTGGGGCTTATTCAAATGATAGGGTGACAGCAAACAAATATTTGTGTATTCAGAGTCCAAAAGTTGCATCCGGCTATTTATCTTTGTTTGCCCTATTTTCTTTTTTTTCCAGTTCTCTTTTGTTCATAATTGATGTTTGATGTTTTTGGAAGCTCTCTTGACATCTGAGGTTGGTGAACACATGAAAAGAAAAGGCAAGAAAAGAAAAGAAATGCTACAAGTTTTTATTTTTTTAAACAGTGCAGCTAAAATCAAATCAAATGTGGTAACAACCATTGCCTGTGATATATTTTAATTTTGTGGTGCTTTGTAACATTATTATGATTATGGTATTTTTTTTGTTTTTACTCTTGTACTTACTAGAAACTGTTGGCTGAAGCTCAGTTTCTCTTTGTACCAATGTGAAGCTTTGTATGATTTCTTTCTGGTTTTTTGACTCAGTGAAAGTGTGTGATGTTTACATGTACAGAATTCAAGATTTTTTTCTTTTCTGTTGTTGCTTTTAGTTTTGCTGTTGTTGGTTTTGTTTGTCCTAGTAAAGCCCCGCCTCTTGTCCTGTCGTGACCCCACAACGTGTTTTATTTTTATTTTTTTTACTTTAAATCAAATCAGAATAGAGGGGAACACTGAAGGACGTGCTGAACTTAAACCACAGTAAAGGCCTTTGCACACTTCTGTGCATAAATCTTTGTATATTTATTTTCCCATAAGTTATTGCTATGATCCATGCAATTTTTTTATAGAATGAAGAACATAACAGTGTGAATATTAAGTTATTAGCTATGCTTTTGTTTCTTCCTTTGTCATAGTCTTCTGTGTAAGGGCCTTTAGACGTGGTTGTATCTACTACTGATGCTGAGGACGAGAGAGAGAGAGAGAGGAGGGACTTATCATCAGCTCAAAGGGCACCATTAACTTTCTTCTCCACAAATGTGGGAGTAAAATGCCCCTTTTACGGTAGTTCCCTTAGTGATTTATGCTTGTTCTAGAGAAAAAGCTGAAGACAAAACTCTTGATGTCATGTCTTTTTTTTATTATTATTGGGAATATAGAATAGGGGCATCATGTTTGGGACGGGGTAGATCCACCCAACTCATAAACCAACTGACCTGTGCTCTTTGACCTCAGTCAGAAGCCTCTCAGTGAGTCGGAAAGCCATTCCCCTTACACTGCTCTTATGTACGGGGAACATGCAAACCTCAGGAACCCTTTGGATCTGTGTTTCTTTTTTAACCAGGTCTGTACGTCTTGGCTGACGAGTCCTCCCTCTCTCCAATATCAACCCAATTATATTGGATTTGCTATGTATGTGTTTCGTTTGTTTTTTATATATTTATTGTGATTTAAAAGTGAATCCAGTACATGTGGCTGAATATTTGAATTCTTTAGAAAAGTGTTGATAAACATAAATATATAAATATATATATATAAATGTGAAGCGCCTAAAAGATGGAGATTATGGCAGGTAAAATTAATTTCTGTTTGTTTAATGTAAAAAATAAAATAAAAAACTGAGAAAAAAAATTGAAAAGCACAGGTGGGTGATTTTCCTGCCTTTTACATATCACTTTGCCGAGAGACTCATTCTGAGACATTTTAAAATTTTCGATGTGGTGTCATCGCTGTGGTCAGAGAAAGCACTGCAACCTGAGTTGCTCTTTCCTCCAGAGCTGTCTGAATAAAATCTGTGAACTGAAGTCACACTGTAGTTCTGCCTTTCTTTCAGTGGCCATGATCACTATCACTATTTATTTCCTAAATTGGGCTTTTATACACTTAGAGAAAACAGAATACAGTCAGTGGCAATGAGTAGCTGTAGGCAGTTGTATACATAACATAATTTTGGATCTTTCATTTTTTTTAAAGTAAAATACCGAAATGTATTTTTCGCAACTTAGTCTGTTGTAGGAAAATGTAGGACATTTTGCATATTCATTATTCAAACAATACACTAGCTTCTTATGAAATTGGGAGAGGGAGCGGAACAATTTTGTTTATTGTTATCACGTTATATAATTCCAGTATTCTAGTTTGAATGTTTAACCAAAGTCATTTTTGGGTCTTATGGGGTCCCTTAAAGGAATAGTTATCTCAGAAAGGAAATCTATCTTTGTTAATCTTTGAATCACAAATAAATATATTTTTGATGAAAGACATAGACAGCTATTTAACACGTTCAAGTTCCAGAAAGGTAGTAAAACATAGCCATTAAAATGGGTTGGCTCAAAAATGGGTTGTATGACTATCATCAATTTTATGAATTGACGAGAATACTTTTGTGTGCAAAAAAAAGAGGGGAAAAAAAGACTTTATTCAACAATATCATTCTAGCCTGCACCAGTCTCTTATGCAGTTTCCGTAAACAGTGGCAGATGCTGTTCATGTCAACACCACGATGCATGCACAGGATACAACATAATCAGGGTAGGAGACTGGCACAGGCCAGAACGAAATTGTTGAATAAAACAATTGTTTGTCATTGTTTTTGTATGTTTTTGTGCACAAAATTCGCTTAATTAAATTAAGGTTGAACCACTTTAGTCACATTGATTTTAACAATGTTTTTACTACATTGAAGTGTCAATGAAATGGTATTTCAAAGAGACATCAGTAGTATTATATCAGTGATACTGGCTTTCATTCACAAAAAGATGACAAGTATTTAAAATAGTCTCTTACATTCATTTGGTCATTGACTGTGAAATTATTACATTAAATATATTAAAATATTAAGTGTTATTAATGGTGATTAATCATGATTAATCACAGAAAAATATGATTAATTTGGTTCATTTTTATTTTAAAACAATATGCATTAACAGAATACCCCACCCCTCTCCCAGATTTTGATACATGTTGACAGGTATGCTCATATGGACTGTTTTTACTACCTTTCTGGACCTTGAAAGTGTAAATTAAAATAGTTGTCCATGGAGGGCCCTGAGAGCTCTCAGATTTCATAAAAATATCGTAATTTGTGTTTCGGTTTTACGGATTTGGAATGACATGAGGAATGTCATTCCTAATGACATTGCAAAATTTCACTTTTGGGTGAACTAACCCTTCAATGCTAATGAGGTGTTGTGCCGAATTTCGACCCCCTGCCACATTATTACCCCCTCATCTAAATCGATACCTGATTGCCTAATCCAAAACTCCACACTTAATCCTAACCCCTCCCTGATACCAATAGGCTACTAGGGGTAATAGTCTGGCAGGGGGTAAGAATTCGGACATCTGACCTCCCATAAGCATTAAATGGATAGTTCACCCAAAAGGGAAAATTCTGTCACATAACTAGTTAAGCAGTGTAGGCTACGTGGTATGTAGCTCTTTGAGGAGTTTCGTACCTTAGGCTACTGGCTGTGTCTTAAAACTCATTGTGCTACACCTAAACAGCATTCTTGGGTACAGGAGCTCAGCTGTCAGAAATGCTTTGAGACGCAACCTGTGTGCTCCTCCCAGCTCTCTCACTCGAATTGAGACACTTGCCGGTGGAGGATACAGCTTCCACGTCTCTTCAGTCCGTCTTTCACATTCAAATGAAATGTTTCAGAACGGGTGCTGTTCTTGCCCCGCTCTGGGGGCGCTCTGCGAGAGACTTTTCAAGTCGTCTAAGACTGAATTTGAAGAATCTGCAAATACTGGCAAACTTCAGACACAAAATCCGCCCAGTTCATCCGCATCTGTGCCCGACGGTGAGATATACACGGCGCTGTGGCCCTTTAAGGCTCGTGCCGACGAGGAACTGTCCTTCCAGGAGGGAGAGCAGTTCAGAATTTGCAAGCGCGAGGGTGACTGGTGGACAGCCGTTAAACTGGATGGAAACGGAACGGTGACGGCCGAGGGCGTCGTTCCTCAAAATTACCTGGCGAGAAGGCAAACTGTGAAAGAGCAACCGTGAGTAGACTATAACTTAGTGTTTTAAGTGAGTGTTCTATAGAAAACTTGAATCCAAAAACTCTGAGCGCGGACAAGAACTGTGAAAACGGAATGACAATATTAATTTATTAAATAATAGCTTATTATTAAAGTGGGGAAAAAAACAGGATGTGTGAGTAATTGGCTATGCCTATAGTTATACAGTATCTGTAGGCTGCATGCAGGCGGCCTACATCAATTATAAATGTGTATATCATATAGTGACATTTCTAACGAAAGTAACCAAATTCATACATTTCTCCTGACTCCTGAGCCACTGAAAATGAAGCGACACACCAAGTAACGCGCGATGCTGCGGTAACGTCTTCGTGAGGAACACGTACGCAGGCTGTAATGTCTCAACTCAACTCAAATTTATTTAGCTAGCCTACTCTTTCTCACTGTTGAGAGGGACGTGTGGTCACGTTCAAGTCAGATTTGCGAGATAAACTCACAATTGTGAGATTCTGAGAAAAAAAAACATTTTGAGATTTAAAAAAGGTAATTGGGAAAAAAAATTGTTAGATAAAAATTATTTTTTTGTGGGTGGCGAAAAAGCTCCCATAGGAAACTGACTGCAAATAGTCAAATTATTATTGTCATGCGTGTCAGGCATGCAAGACAAATGCAGTCCTGTCCTAACTGCATAGCCTACATGTGATTTGAAACACTGTGCTCTTTTTTTTAGTTGGTATTTTGGGACACTGAACCGTTTTGAGACCCAAAATTTGCTTATGGCTCCAGGGAATGGAGTAGGTGCTTTCCTGTTGCGACGAAGTGAAAAAGATCACATAGGGTGTGTATTATCAGGTACGTAAGAGTGATTGTTACGTGTATTACTTGATTTTAAACTCAACTGCATTTTACATCAGGTTTTGTATGTGCTAAATACAAGTAACACCATGTAGTTGTCATAGTGTAGTAAATCTACTTAGGCATTTGTTTTTGTTACAGTAGAAATGTAGTCAATCCAGGCGTATATAGACTTGCTGAAAATGCAAGCATTTCTCTCTGCCTTTGGTTCATTTATGCCAGGTGCACTTCATCAGAACATTTCTAAACAGTTCTCCTCTACTGTCTGTATCATTCCTCTCTCTACGTCTTTTTGCCAGTGGTAATCAATGACAAGGAAGTAAAACACATTAAGGTCCATGAGAATCAGAATGGAAAGTTCTATTTGGATCAGAGTCAAATATTTCAGAGCCTGGAGATGCTGGTGGAGCACTACAGGAGGAATTCCCTGAGGTCTGGTACCCGTCTCACACGTCCCTGCGCACGGGTGAGGAAAAAAGAAAAGTACAATGCAGATTAATGTATTCTGTCATTATTTACTCATGCCATTTCAAATCTGTATGACTTTCTTTTTTCAGTATTCTCCAAAAGGTAAACCTTTGAATAATAACTGACCACACTTTGGCTTTGGCTGCTAAACGTTTCAAAATGTCACAAAAAAAACTATAACAGAAGTGAGCCACACAACTTCTGCAGTCTTCTGAAGTCATATGTTAGCTTTCAGTGTTAGTGATTCTTTCACAATAGCTACAATGCTTTTTGTATACATTTTTGAAACTTGGAAGACTCCAGAAAAGGAGTGTAGGGGAATGTTTAGGTAGCTAGCTTGAAGCCAGTGGGGCTGTCGGTAAGAACAGGTGTAGTCTAGTCAACTCAGGAAAAGTTCTCTATTCAGGAAAAAGTTCTTTATTGTACACACAGTAACTGCTTGGTGTATATGTGAAGGTATACACCCTGGCCTAGGAACTTTCCAACAGCTCCATTTCCCAGATTTGGCATGGCATGAGGGTGTGTGTACAATTATTTGGGGCAAACTATTTCTTTGAGCAAGTGAATAGTGGGCGTGTCTGATTTGTACTTTTCATTGCAACATTTAATACATGCTATTTAAGAGGAACTAAGATAGTAAGAGACCTACCACAAGAAAACATCTGTTACATGAGGGAAAAAATGGTATGTGAGAAGGCATTATTTCTGTCAATGAACAAATACTAATTTAAATTATCCTTTAAAAATAAAAGTTTGCCAGTTCATTTAAGATTAAATAACTATTAATGTAAAAAAAATTTGCAGCCCTCATAATTCACACACATATATTTTGCCTATACACAATGATTCCTGTATTTCAGATTGATAGCTGATCACCACACGCTGAATATACAATACGTTTCTCTCTTTTTTGCTAACAGCCAGAACCAAAACCCCAGGATCTGTCCCATCAAACAGTAGATGATTGGGAGTTACCTAAGGAAGAGTTTATTCTGGAAGAGGAGCTCGGTAAAGGGTACTTTGCTGATGTTTACCGTGGAAAATGGAAAGGCATGGTCAATGTGGCCATCAAAATCCTCAAAAACAATGGTAGGGTTGGTGCATGTACAGTAATTAAAAAGTAACACATTTTTATGCTAAATCTAGTAAATATTTAAGTGGAATGTACTACTTCCTCTTTACCTAAATGGTTGACACACATGTGTTGTTGTTTTCTGTTCCTAATATGCGAGATGTGTGAATGTGAGAAATGCAGTGTTTCTTGTTCTCTGACTGAGAGCTGGAGGAATATAAGAACGGGCTACTGCCCTCATAAACTTTACCCAGTTCTAAAACTCTGTTGAGGCTTGTCTGTCAGCCTATTAGGAAAAAATTCCCCTGAAGGAGTAAATTCCACATTTTGGCAGATTCTATAGGACTATTTCCACTACAGATCTGATGTGCTCTACTGTTTCTCCTTCTCCTCTAGGGTCTCTCAACCATAGGAATTTCCTGATGGAGACTCAGATATTAAAAAAGCTCAGACACCGACATCTCATCACACTCTTTGCTGTTTGCACGAGCTCCACCCCCTTCTACATCATCACAGAGCTTATGGAAAATGGCAACCTGCTCAGTTTCCTCCGAGGTTAAAAACCTTTCACTCTCATTTGTCAGCTCAGCTAAGCCAAACGTTTTTAGACATCAACTTTCCATTTTTACTGTAATCTGTCAATAATGGTCATGATCTGCTCCATCATTTTGTGTTGCTTTGACTGAAACACATTTTAAGGTTCAAAAATTGAATGAAAAAGTAAAATTTAAACACCTGTTTAAACCAAAAAGGATATCTCATTTATAAAGATGAAGAGATGATTGGCTTATCAAGCTCCACGTTGCCGTTTGATCCGAGGCTGCTATGGTAATCATCTGTCACATGACATGTATTTTTGGAAATATAATAAAATGTAAGTCATTTTAAAGCTTAAGATTAAGTTTAATGAAAAATAACAAGACTATAAATCCAAATGATTATATCGTGATTTTGCGTATACTGGAGCTTTTTCACAGGCTGTGATGAGGTGTTACCACAGTTATCACCTGTGCTCTCAGCTTTGTGTTATATTTCCTTGGCAGTAAATGACAAAATGTGAATCAATTAACACTGCTGCAAGGGTGTTTCAAATACATTGGCTGAGGGATTCATGGCAAATGTGACATCTTTCTTCTGACTGCTGAAATCAACATCTCTCTATTTTTCCTCTTTTGGAATGTTGTGGAAATGCAGATTACAGATTTTTTTCTTAACCCCAGAAATTAAAGAAATTGCTCAATGTGACTTAAAATGATAAAGCGTAACACACACACACACACACACACACACACACACACTTTTGCAATGTTGGGGGTAACAAATGAAAATAAATATGTAATCTGATTACTTTTAAATAACTAGTAAAGTAGTAACGCATTATTTTTCAACTTAAAATAATGTATCTTTTGAATTATAATAAGTAATTCAAAATGTATTGAATGACAGCTCTCCTGTCCTCATGTTGAGAGAAAGTGTGCAGAGGCGTTGTGTGCACATGACGGATATTATAGTTCTAGACTAAATGTGAGCACGCATTTACTCATCTCAGTGGCACAAGAACAGATTTAGTATTCCACATATGAATAAAAAAAACTTAAATGCAAACCTGCTATTGGGGCTCGTCCGAATACTACTTTTTGAGCTTTGAAGCTTCGGTAATAATCAACACTGAATATTCGAAGGGAGGGGTCTTAATATATTCTTCTTGCTAATAATGCGAAAAATTCTTCCTACCTGCAATAATTAAATATGTTAAATTGCATAAATATACTTTATGTATTTAATCTCACTTTATTAACCAATGTCTTTGCTGCTGGCTTTCGATGAGCCAACTCATCTATACTAATAAGCAAAAATCACTTTTGTCTTTTCATTTTTTGTTTAATTGCTAAAGATAGTGTTGAATTTTTTTCTCCTGCTATTCTTATGTGATCCAGAATGGTTTTGTTTGTTATTAAAAAAACAAACAAGTAAGCCCTGCCTAGGTGAGGAAAAAGTAATGCAAAAGTAACATAAAGCATATATATATATATATATATATATATATATATATATATATATATATATATATATAATATATACACACACACACACACACACCTGAGTGTCTGTCTATATACACCTGAGTCGTGCCAAAAGTCCTAAAGCAGACAGACTTGATTCCTTTTAATTTTCCCCTTTATAGGTGAGGAGGGGCGGAACCTGGAAGCTCTGGCACTAACAGAAATGGCGAGCCAGGTGGCTGATGGGATGGCGTACCTTGAGGAGCAGAACAGCATCCACAGAGACCTGGCAGCCCGAAATGTTCTAGTGGGAGCCAACTACATCTGTAAAGTGGCTGATTTTGGCCTAGCTCGAATCGTAAAGGTGAGGATTACCTTCTAGTAAATGAAAAACAACTTAAAATTTGCTTTGCATTTTAAAATATGTTGGCCTTTTGTTTCACAGGAGCCAATTTACTCATCTGTAGATCAGAAGATACCATATAAGTGGTCTGCTCCTGAAGCCATCAGCCATGGAAGGTTCTCCAACAAATCTGATGTTTGGTCATTTGGAGTCCTTCTATATGAAATGTTCACCCATGGTGGAGTCCCATATCCAGGTATGTAGACCACTTATGTGTCTTCTCTTTTATATATACAATCTGAGCAGGGCTGAGAGTTTACTTATTTTTTCTCTGTATATTTTTTTTTACAGCTTTCTCAAATCAAGAGGTATACAATATGCTCTCCACGGGGTACAGAATGCCTGCGCCCAATCAGTGCCCATCGAACATCTATGACATAATGCTAATGTGTTGGAAAGACTCAGCTGATGAAAGACCAGATTTCAGTGAACTTAAAAAGCTCCTGGAGAACTTGTTGAACATGGACAGCAACTATGACACAGGAGATCCAGCAGGAGGCATCAGTTAACAGTGCCATGCAAAGGCAAACAAGTGGGACCATGCCAGAATTTATTTTCATGCATCACTCCAGATTTCTTAACACCTTTTCACCCATTGCCTCGCTTCTTTTTACAGTATTTAATGCACTTTAACACTTTTATGTGCTTATTTTATATTTTCATGGAGAAAATTCACATTTAATTTGAATTTAATTTGATCAAGCCTTTCCTCAAATCGACAGATACATTATAAGCCTACATAACACAAAGCTTTCTCAAACAAGTAACGCAAGTTACTTTGTTTTCACATGTATTGACTGACACCGCCCCTGCCTTTATGTTGAGAGATATCATGAGCAGAATTGTGTGCACTGTGTGAACATGATCCTTATTGTAGTTCTAGGTGAGAGTGCATGTAATTGCCTTCCTTGAACAAAAACAGATTCAGTATTCCTCAAAATTAATAAAAACAGTGAAATGCAAACCTACAATAATTAAACATGGTAAATAATACAAATATACTTTACGTATTTAATCTCACTTTTTTAACCAACGTCAAAATGACATTAGCAAAAAATGACTTTAAATAAATATCACAAATGAGTATTGAACTTTCTTCTTCCTTCTATTTTTCTGAAATCCAGAACTGCAGAAAAGTTTAAAGTTTTGAGGTGTGTTTAGAGTAGTGTGCCCTCTACTCTACAACCTGAGGCTTATTCATTTCACTTTTGGTGTAAAATAGCCTTTACATTTGTCAAAAATAGAACTTTAAGTAACACTTGAACTTTAAGTAACACTTAGTTCTCAATCTTAACTAGTTGCTTATTAGCATGCATATTATATGATATTGGCTGTTTGTTATGTGCTTTATAAGTACTTATTAATGCATTATTTTGCATGACCATATTCTGCTTCCCTTAATCCTGCCCAATACCTAAAATTAACAACTACCATACTAACAATTAACAAGCAGTAATTAGGAGTTTATTGAGGCAAAAGTCATAGTTAATAGTGAGAATTGGACCCTAAAATATACTTGGCTCAGATAAGGTGAGAAAAAGTCATGCAAAAGTCAAGTCACCTTTATTTATATAGAGCTTTTACAATGACGATTATTTCAAAGCAGCTTCACAGTGTTAAACAGGACAATATTTAAAAAAAGTAACCTAACACATTACTTTCCGGAGAAAGTAACTTTACCCAACACTGGTGACAAGGAGGGAGTTTTTAGTGTTTTAGTTTTCATGGTACAATGAATATTTGATTTCTCATAATATGACCCATTTAAATATTTCTGCTGCAAACAAGCTCTTATATATAAGATACAATCACAACATATGGGACAGAACGAGTCTGGCCAGTTCCTGTGGACGCAGGTCATTTCACAATCTCTGCAGTCTTTCCACTGCAGCTTTAGTTGGCACAGAGTTGCCTGTTCATGAGTTGTGATCATTAATTAAATATAACCGAACAGAACGAGGGCATAATTGATTAATGAAACATTAAAACTCAGTAACATGAATGTTGCCACAACGTGTGCATGTTGTGGGTGCATGGTGAGCAGAAATAGAATTGAGAACACTCTGGACTTGCCTGGCAAGACTAATCGGAAAAATGACAGGATGTTCAGGAGGGTCACATTAGCATGATGACCGGCATCCCAGCAGGATTTTGGACAGTGGACACCTCTTGTACTCTGCAATCAGACACCCAATAATTCAGATTTCAGTGGCAGTGTACAAATCAGAAAAGAGACATTTGTTAAAGACCCTTATATCCTAGGCATTATATGGTTTCTTTATTTTTGTCTTTTAAGTAATTCTCCTGCTTTTCAGTCTTCTTCTCTGATGGCCTTGAGTGAGTGTTGAAATACCACTGCAGCCCTGTTTCACAAAGCAGTGTCACAACAGGAAACACTGTTTGGTTGCCTGTCACTGCCCTTGGAACTTGCATCAAGCCCAAGACCTTTTTTTTCTTCAAACAATATATAGGCGAGTATTGTGCCATTTATTTGAACATGTTTGTTAAGTCCAATATGAGCGGCAAAAATACGGACTGGGACTGTGTATGAGACTGGAACTCCAAACATGGTGATATTTTGCCCATTCCCATGAGACGTGCGTTAATTCATGAAGGTAACAACAAGGGCAGTAAGCAAACAAGTATAAAATAATAGGGGACAAACGTCATACCCTGTTATCATATTGTATTAGCAATAAACAGAAATGTTAATATAAAAACAGGCTAAAATAAAAATCAGAATGACATTTGGGATTGGGAATGCTAATCAGACTAACTGGAAACTCTGTTCCTGTTTTACTGTTTCCAAACACTCTGGGAATAGCAAAGCAAATTTAACATCTTGAAACACTTCCAAGAACATGTCTGTACTCAAAATTATCTGTACACGTGTTCACCTTTGTACAGTGTGACCCTGATTCGCTTGTGAAGCTCGCAGGGAGATTGTGAGACTGTGCTGTTTTTAGCTCTTGTCTCCGTTTAGAACAACTGTGGCATCAGTGAGGAAAGTATACGGCCTTAAAATATTACAGACGAAAGGCCATACGTTAAAAGTTTTTTTAATGAAAATGATTGGTTAGATGAACGTTAAGGGAACAATACATTTTATTTTGCAATCACTCTAATTTGAGAATATTATTAAAGACCAGATAACTTTAAACAACTGATTTATGTTGCTGGATTATTCAAATGTGGTATTTTTGTATATGAAGGTCTCAGAGAACCAACCATGTAACAGGCTTATTTCTAAATAGTTTTTCTATAAATGTATATTTATTCAGTCAATAATTCTCCCTCCTTTTAATATTAAACATATATCACTAATGTTCTTAGGTAATTAAGACTATCATATAGTTCCATTGATGTTTTAATAATTGTACACAATAAATTATAAAAGATATATTACCTCACTGAACAAACACAATCGCCTGTCGGTGTAAAATACTGATGGAGTTGAAAAAGGTCCAGCTGGGCCTATATATACAGTATATGTAAATAGAATCATGAAACAGCATTAGAAGAACTCCCATATGCAAAAAAACTAACAAAAAACAACAACATAAAAACACATTAAATCACGTTGACGTCTGATGGAGTTGACAAAATTACGTGTTGTACAGTGGAGCAATTGTGTTTGTTGTAACTGTCTTAATAAGAATATCAAAAATGTCTACATTTATCCCCAACTGTTGACATGTTAAAGCTGTAACCACAGAGACTTATATATTTGTTTAAAATATATTTAAAAAAAACATCACTTCCAGGATATGTCCTACTGTGAGATCCACAAATGAGCAAGGAATATGCTCCTCAGAGGTAAAATTGCCCATGACATTGCCTGATTTATTCAAAATGATGTTTTTTTTTTAACCTGACAGAGTTGATGCAAAGTGAGGACACAGAGTAATTTTTAAATGGAAAATATAATTAAAGATGACCTTTTTTATTGTTTGTTATCTTAAAGGTTCCATAATGTGGATTTTTTAAAATTATTTTATAATATTTCCTGAGGTGTACTTTTGAGTAAAATCATAATGTTAGTATTTAGAAATAAAAGGCATTTTTTATCCCGATTTTAGCCCTCTGGCTTGAATGCTCTGTTTGAAGGGGCGTGTCTCTCGTGAGACTTAACTGTAAACGCCCACTATTTTGATTGGCTGACTCTTTGCATTTGAAATGCATTGCATATGGAAGCTCTCTGGAATACCTTTACTTTTTTGGATACTATTACAGCTGTCGAGATTAATGGATCGTGAGTGTTGATTACAGATGGAAAGGCTACAGTGATAAGCATTGAGTAGACAGTAAGTCTGTTTATTGTGTGAATGCAGTGATCAGAGCTCGTCATTGCAACTATTTTTCTCACAAAATGCTTTCATCCCAAATAACAGCAAACACGACTTCGATATGAATAGAGTAAGAGCTTCATTGTGCAGCATAATTCATAACGGCAGTTTGTTTGGACAAGTGTGCAGATCACTCGCGACATGTGATTGACAGCTTTAGTCATTATAAAGAGAGTGTTCTTTGATTGCTCTTTGTAGTTAATCACAATTTAAATACCAGATTTGTTTCATGCTAATAAGAGAAACAATGGGAAGTTGATCGTTTAGTCACTGCTTGATTAATTGATGCATAAACCGTATTAAACAATATAGAAAGAAAGTCTGTGTAAACTTGAATAATTAGCCACATCAGAAATCTCTGATCACAGATCGGCCATTAATAAACACTCTTACTTATGGCGGTGCTGTCAAATCCATATAGTAAAAGTCTGTTTGTAGCCTGTGCTGGCATTGCGACTGAATTAAATGTAAAAAAAATTAAATTAAAAAAAATTAATGAACTGATTCCATTTTCTCCAAATTTTCTGGGTGGGGAAAGCAGAGAAAATGGGGGTAACCTTTCCCCGTATGACGAGATAAACGCACCTAAAGGATTATTAAGAACACCATACTAATACTGTGTTCGCCTTCAGAACTGCCTTAATTGGTGTCATTGATTCAACAAGGTGCTGAAAGCATTCTTTAGAAATGTTAGCCCATATTGATAGGATAGCATCTTGCAGTTGATGGAGATTTGTGGGATGCACATCCAGGGCATGAAGCTCCTGTTCCACCACATCCCAAAGATGCTCTATTGGGCTGAGATCTGGTGACTGTGGGGGCCATTTTAGTACAGTGAACTCATTGTCATGTTCAAGAAACCTATTTAAAATGATTCGAGCTTCCATGGTTCATTATCCTGCTGGAAGTAGCCGTCATAGGATGGGTACATGGTGGTCATAAAGGGATGGACATGGTCAGAAACAATGCTCAGGTAGACCGTGGCATTTAAACAATGCCCAATTGGCACTAAGGGGCCTAAAGTGTGCCAAGAAAACATCCTCCACACCATTACACCATCACCACCAGCCAGCACAGTGGTAACAAGGCATGATGGATCCATGTTCTCATTCTGTTTACACCAAATTCTGACATCTGAATGTCTCAACAGAAATCGAGACTCATCAGACCAGGCAACATTTTTCCAGTCTTCAACTGTCCAATTTTGGTGAGCTCATGCAAATTGTAGCCTTTTTTTCCTATTTGTAGTGGAGATGAGTGTACCCGGTGGGGTCTTCTGCTGTTGTAGCCCATCCGCCTCAAGGTTGTACATGTTGTGGCTTCACAAAAGCTTTGCTGCATACCTCGGTTGTAATGAGTGGTTATTTCAGTCAAAGTTGCTCTTCTATCAGCTTGAATCAGTCAGCCCAATGTCCTCTGACCTCATAGCAACAAGGCATTTTCCCCCAGAGGACTTCCGCATACTGGATGTTTTTCCCTTTTCACACCATTCTTTGTAAACCCTAGAAAAGGTTGTGTGTGAAAATCCCAGTAACTGAGCAGATTGTGAAATACTCAGCCCGGCCCATCTGGCACCAACAACCATGCCACGCTCAAAATTGCTTAAATAACCTTTCTTTCCCATTCTGACATTCAGTTTGGAGTTCAGGAGATTGTCTTGACCAGGACCACACCCCTAAATGCATTGAGGCAACTGCCATGTGATTGGTTGATCAGATAATTGCATTAATGAGAAATTGAACAGATGTTCCTAATAATCCTTTAGTTGAGTGTATAGGGAAGATTCCAGATAGGCCCATCTGAGCTTTCATTTTCTCAAAGGGAGACCGGTATTCCAGAAAGCAAGGTTAACTTACCGTCACATATACCTTGAACTCTCAGTTGAACCTTGCTTACTCGAGGTATGCTGGTTCCAAAAACAAGTCCAGGAGTAAGTTCAGACAACTCAGAGCATGTTCCCATTAACACACAAGGCATTCTCAACAGAGTAACAAATCGATAATTAACCACAGAAAAACGCTAAGAAGAAGAGCAGCCATTCTACTTCTTCTTCTTTTGTTTAACAGCGATTTACATAACATTCTTAGTGCACATCGCCACCTATTTTTTTAAATGTATTCGTTTAATAAGTAGCCTAATCTTTATTGACTGAGAATAAGGATTATATTGTTTGTTTGATGCTAATTAATTGAATGCAGATCCATGTGTGAGATGACAATAAAATAAATAATATATTTGAACTGAATTAACATCTAAACTAATCTTATTTATTTTAATTCTTTAATTACTTTAATTACTTTTAATTACTAATTATTATTATTATCTCAATAACTCTTAAGCAAACGAACTAACCCTGGAACATAACCTCCTCTGGAGCTTTTGGAACCGAAAGATAAGGCTATCGGCTAACTTACTCTTAAACAAACCTGGGTATGTCACATAACCTGCTGTCTGGAATACCCCCCAGGGCTTGGTTTACATCTATCTTCCTTTCTAGCCACTGTGGGACTACAGGCTAGGGGAACTCCTACACTGTAAAAAAAAAAAAAAAATTGTTGGTTTTTGTTGGTTTAACTTAAAAAAGTAAGTAACTTGGTTGCCTTAAAATTTCGAGTTTATTGAAATTAAAAATTTGAGTTGATACAATGAAGGAAATTTGTTTAATAAATAGAAACTCTAAATATTATTGTATCTGAACCACATAAAAATTTGAGAAATCATGATAATAGCACTATTTTGCATGTTTCACTGCATCATCAGAAATAAAATACACACAATTAGACAATATGCTTACAAAATCTTTAAATAATATTTTAATAAAGGTTGTCGAATCTCAAAAAATTCTCATTGTATTAACTCAAAATTTTAAATTTCAATGAACTCAAAATTTTAAGGCAACCAGGTAACTTTTTTTCTAAATAATTTTTTTTTACAGTGTATTAATGTTAAATGTCATGGGACCTGGGATGCAATAACAATAACATGGTATGTAAATGTGAATTTTTTTTGATTTGTTGTGTTTTTAAACACTTTGTTTGGCATTTTTACATTGTGACCTCATGTTGAGGACAGGTTAGATTACATAAGGTTCTAGTGATTTTAAAATAATATTTAAGAAATCATTAAGAAGTATAAGCAATGAATGCCCCAACTATACACTCCTTTAGATTTAACTTTTTTTGTTGTTGATATTCTTACTGTTGATATTTTAACATAAATAGGGCTTTTGTGTTTAGGACATGTGTTGTCCCTTATCTCAAGAATCAATGAGCTACTAAAAAAGGCTGGTAAATGATCCTCTAATTTAGAACAGTCTGACCTATCAAAACTCTCCAATTGTTCAAATAGTTTATTATATAGGTCATGGTTACTAAAAACAACCGTTTTATTTTTGACTAATAATCTGCTTTTGAATCTATGCCACATTTCTATGATTAGCAACAGATGCAGTGAGGATTTAACATTAGAAGTGTGCAAAAATACCTTCCTTTCATATGCCATTAACACTTTCATGCTCCGCAGATGACCATGTTGCATCTAGCGTTGCTTAGCGGTTTCTTATCAAGCTTGATTCTACCAGATGGAAGAACCAGCTTTGGTTTCTTGTTGCCACATACAATAGATGCATCCAGTGGCAGCAGGTGTAGTGTTATATAAACTGTGTCCTGTCTTAGCACACGTGTTTTTAAATCGCACCAAAGCCTGCTTAATTCCAAACATCTTGCGCACAGGCTGTTGATTAGCAGCTCCTTCTCTGTAGAATAGCAAAGTCAGTGAACAGAGACAGTTTGGTGCTAATCTGTGTATGAAAGGACATTGATAGCCTAATAGTTAGTCACCGAAATCCAGGCTAATGGATAATAATATACTATGTTTAGACAGAATGCAGGAGGAATAGAAACACCATACTCACACCACACTTTGGGCTGCAGTTAGTCATTTATTTATAGCAAATACAATATCATTGCAAAGTGCACCCTGTGATGGTGGCTTACACTAAAATACTCAAGTCAAATGGAAAGCATTTTTTGCCATTTATTTGTACAACTTTGCTTTGGTCATAGATAAAAAAAAGAGCACTATATGTCATGACATAAAAAGCAGCCAGTTTTTACAAAATAAGAAAAGAAAAATGGAGCCTCCGTCGCCTGCTTCTGCCTGCGGTGACTCCTGGGTGAGGGGTGAAGGGGGTGGAATTGGGCCGGGGTGGTTTATGTGGGGAGGGGAGATCCAGGCTCCTTCCCGGAGTCACTGCTCTCACTCATCTGTCTCTTCATCACAATCTCACGGGCAACGCAGGTCACCTGACCGTTTGTCACTGTGTAGGTGCCAACCCTACAAAATCAAAAAGAACACCTTGCATGAAAACCAGGACCAAGACTGAGTCAAGCCAAACACAAAACCGTTCTTAAACTCACTTCTGCTGGGATTCAAATCCATTGGGTGTCCCCATTTGATTCTGCTTCCCAAAGAAGAAACTGGACCACCAGTGGCCAGAGTCCTGTCGTGCCAGACCTGCCATGAAATTGGATATTGAGCTTTTCTTTTCCTTTACAATGAAAGCTGACTACATATACAATATATGTACTATATATCGAGATGATTTTCAGATGATATACCTGGTGGGTGTGGAATGACCTCCCCAGTGTACTCCGAACTGCCACAGGAACTGTTGCTAGATGTAGATCCAATGCGCCCTGCAACATGAACAAATATGAGCACAAATATTATATATATATATATAATATATTATATATATTTAATTATATATATATATTTAAATATATATATATATATATATATATATATATATATATATATATATATATATATATATATATACACTAAATAGACTTCATTTATATATGCATTAAATGTTCTTAATTATAACATTTAAAAAAAAAAGAATATTAAACTCACTTCGGTAGTAATCATGGGTTGCGATAAGGGAACCGCTTGATGGAATTGCTGCCATTTTCCCCGTCCTCTAAGTGTCAACTGCGTGGAAGATGGAAAGGTGGAAGACCTGTTTGAAAAATAATTTACAGCTACAATGAGAACTAACGTGTTTAAGGACGACAGCTGCATGACACCACAACAACGTGGACTTTGTAATACAAGGGTGGCTTGGAAAACACCTGAGGTAGGCAGATGCACAAACAATCTGTGCTGAGTATTAATCAGTCAGTAATTTTAACATTTGAAAGAAGAGAATGTTCCATTGAAACTACACATCCATCCTTTCCTATCAGTGTTACTATTAAACTTAACAGCTGTTACTTTCCATTTTCAGAGATCCACTTGCTTAGCAGTACAGAACAGTTATGATGACTGTGCTGCAACATGCATGCAGAACAGCTCATATTTCATGAGAGTTGGTTATTAAAAGTGCCCAGTTGTCCTGCTAGCATTTTTAAGGTATGCTAACAAAAAAAGATTATATATATATATATATATATATATATATATATATATATATATATATATATATATATATATATATATATATATATATATATATATATAAATAAAAGAAATGCACACAAGAAAGTGCATCGCCTGATTTAGTGTACCACTGCTTATCAATGTCCAATGTACAGTAATAATAAATGATACCAATATACAGTAATCATAATTAATAATAAGGCAGAGTGTTTGAAGAATAATTTAGACTGTTTGTGTTGCTTTAGTTTAAAACAAGGAACTACAGACGGCAATGTCAGGCTACAGATGGTGGGAAGAGGGATTTTTTTCCACGTGACCTAGTTAATACCCTTCTGTGCTACATACAACAGTGCTTTGAAAAGCTGACATGTAGCCCACTAAATGCTTAACAAAGAAAAACCTCAGAACTAGTCAAAGTTATATTTGCCTATTAGGAACTATTTGCCTGTCTTTCAAAAAAAAAAAAATATATATATATATATATATATATATATATATATATTTATATATTTGCAAGCATAAACATTCCCTTACCTTTGATTTTTGGTGAGTGTTGATGTTGGTAATGCACCAAAAGCAAGGCTTGGTTAGGTAAACGCTAGGCGACGGGGCCCATTTGTAGTTTGTTTTTTGGGTTAGACCCTCCAAGGTCTTTCGCTCCTCTGCTCCAAATTCTACAGAATGATTAGAGCATGGTCTATTTATTAACCGAGTGACGATACACCTCCCAGAGGGCGTTGCTTGGCAGCCGAGGGCGTGACTTACCTGCTGGCATTAAGGGGGGTGGGGGGAAAGAAGAGTCAGCCTTATCTGTAGACAAGGGCAGATAAGCGTCACCAAAAAAAAAGAAAAGTAAAGATAAGCGTCACCAAACAACACGTTCCCTTTCCATCAATCCATCACGTTCACGTGCCTAAGAAGCTTTCTAAAGATATAAATCAGTAAAGGCAAATCTCCTGTGAAGGATCATAATAACAGGAAGAAGAAAAATAAATCAATATACATCCAATAATGTAAACAAAATACATCCAATAATGTAAACAATAAAATAAATCGTATCACGTGCCAAACGTTTTGTTAAAACCGAATATGATTGTAATGCAGGCAACACAAATAAATATGGAAAAAGTGTAGGACGAAAACACTTTTGTCGCCACCTGTTGTCTGTTATAATTATTGACCATTAAGTGAGGCTGCGTTTATTCTGAACGTTAGTGTGCTCATGCAAAGATCAAACCACAACATTCTCGTTTACTTCATCGTCTTTAATAAACCCTGAACAGTGTAGTACGTTACAGACACAAAGCATCAAACTTTTATCCAGTAGTTATGTCAGTATGGTAACATTCTTTTATAGGTCATTGCATGGACAGTCCTCCTATCAGTACTAGCTGAATGAATCAAAAGAAAAATACTAAACTGACAAGACAAAAAAAAAAAAAAAAAAAAAGGAAAAAAGTTTTTTTTTTACATCACCTCGTAGTGAAATTGACCTTTTGCCCACCACAATATTTGGTTTAAATATTATAAACATTAATTTCATTATCTTTTATATTAGCCTGGCATCTGATTGTTAGTAATTCAATATTTTATGAAAACCCATCATCACACCAAATGTTTTTATGTTCATTGTTACAGTAATCTACTCTGAAAAAGAAGGGGAAAAGGCTAATTCTATGCAAAACACCACAATCTAAAATACAGGCAACCACAAATTAGGAGATATGTGTAGCTTGAATCTCATAACCTCTTTGTTAGAACAGTTGTAGTATCTTTTTTTATAATGACTTTGAAAACTGGGGAAATACTCAAAACAGACAAGACAAGAAAATAAATGTGAATAATTTAGTACACACCTTCAGAGATGATACACATCTGGTCCTCGAGTCTAGTTGCAAGGAAAGCTTTAGCACCTTTTGCCCTGAGTAACAAGCAGGGTAATAACCAGTGCAATATTCAATGTAACAATCATAAACAGTGGCAACAGTGTTTTAGGACACTCTAAAGGTGAGTTGTGCAAACAGTCTTCATGCTAATCATAGCAGACAGTTTACTACTGAAGTGTCAAAGAAGCCCTGTCATTTGACAAAATAAAATATTACAATACATTTTAAGGTAATTGCACAGAAGAAAACCCAACAGCCCACAACAGGGGTTCTCCAGTTTTACACTATGCTAATTTGAGATGTTTTTGTTCGACTACAAATCATTTGCAAGGCTGGCAGTCTTCAAATGTTCAAGTAATTGCTTGTTGGCATCTTTGTTTTATAAAGCATAATTTTCTGTCTGTACATTCATTTGAAGTTAATGTAGCTGTGGAGAAACTGGAGTGTATTTGGGTACAGCGTTTAAGTGGGATCACAGAGGTCAGTTCTCGGTCATGAGGTTGTGCTTCCTGCTCAGAAAGGTGCGTTGTTGCTGGTTGGCGAATGGTCGCTCTCCCCATTTGATCGCCCCATTACTTTGTACTTTAGGAAAAATAACAGAAACACATGATGGATTGAGAAATAACAACCAACAAAACATGAAAATACATTATAGTCTTATCAGCAACAAAAACGGGCCAAGCTGTGCTAAGTTAAGCAAGAACTAAAATCGAAACCAAATTTAAAAACTTTAATCGAAAAGGACAAAAAAAAACACACACACACAAAAAACAGCTCTAACCTTCATGTTATCCACTTTGTCCTCGAAGGATTTAAAGCTTGGTGAGTTCCTGAAGATATATTTAAAAAATTATAATAACCAATCAATACTAGATTGAGTTTTAAAAAAAAAATTTTTTTACATGCAACCTAAAATGTGGACACAAACAAACACCTTACAAAGGAAAAAATACCTTTTCTAACCATTGAGGTGAAGCAGTGCTGACAGGGCATAAACAAAAACTGAAAAAGCATTTGCTTTTCTTGCAGAAAACGAGAGCTACATCTTAAATGTGCAATACTCTTAAACTAATGTGGTCAGTGTTGACCATCACCTCGGTTCTACCTGATACCATGTCTTTTTGCACCTGCAAATAGGAATATAAACTATTTCTTAAATAATAGTAATATATACAAGTATTACAATTATCCCCATAGCAACAAAAAAAAGAAGGAAAAAGCTGAATACAAAAATTTGTACATCAGGTGAAAGACAGAACATTCAAACAGTTATTATTATGCAGAGGGGAAACAGGCGAGAAAAGTGTTGGTAATTTACCTCATAGCTGGCATACTTAAAGACTGACGCATGGAAAAGTTGCTACTGTGCAGGTTTCAGACAGAGCGAGCAGGGAGTTAGCCGAGCAGACAACGTTAGCCAAGCACAGAGCAGAGAGAAAGGGAGAGATTGTATAGGACAATGAAAAACTTATTAAGACATCAGAACAAACTTTAGACATGATAATATTGTTACAGCTAACATCTCTATCATAGCTCTAATAATTTAAGGTCATATGCGAAACTAAGACTTTAGGGACAGTGGTAAAGATAGATCTATAGCTTCACAGGTACCATAGAATGTTCTAGAAATCTTCATAGATGGCTGCCACCTGTGCAGGCTCGCGTATAGCTCTTACCCAGAGTTAGAGTACGGCAGAGCCCTGAGCAGCCCGTACGCAGCATTGTGGAGAAAAACACAGCAATAAACAAAAGAACCACTTCAAAACTCTATCAGAACATAATATTGATGATATTTAGGGAAGGAGAGAGAAAGATAAAGGGTAGAAACATGTACAGGTTGTAGAATAGGATTAGTTGACACTAAACTACACTGCCATTCATGACATTGGGATCAGTAGTTAAAATAAATAAATAACCTTATTCAGCAAGAATGCATTAAACTGATCAAAAGTGACAGTAAAGGCATTTTTGTGACATCATGTGACACTGAAGACGGAAGTAATGATGCTGAAAATTCAGCTGTCATCACAGGAATAAATTACATTTTAACATATATTAAAACTGAAAGCAGTTATTTTAAAATATAATGGTGTTACTTTTTATACTGTATTTTTGGTCAAATAAGAGGCTTAAAATTCAAAAATCTTACAGACCACAAACATTGGATTGGTTGAGTATACGTAACGTCACAGATTTTAGTCAGGGAAGCAAAAACAAGGGTATAAACACAGGAAGCATAATCACATGATTTCAGAAGCTATGCAAATATACAACCGGTGTAGTTTTGTCAAACCAGAGCAGAACATCTCATTTTGATAAGCTCTGTTCCTTGACAAGGTGTTAAAAACAAGCTGTTCAATGCTAAACATCACAGAACTGTGGCCATCTGGAGATTTCCCATCACACAAATACCATATTATTGCAGCTACACTCAATGACTGTTGGCTAGAAGTCTAAAATCTGCCATGAAGACATGTATTGAACTGAATGTCTGATTCAAGTTTGAATTAGTACCACCAGCCACTTAAAATTAGATCACAACTTACCGTATTTTATTTTTTCATAGACTTTTTGTGCTTGATTCATCAGTGTATATATTATTTCAAATAAATCATGTTTCAGCTAATTGTCACAAATGAAGCCTCGTCCTACAATTCTTCTAGCTGAATATCCGGTTCACTCAAATGTCACATTTTGGCAGAATAGTATTCAAACTTTGACTTGGAGGTGATATATTTTTAAAGTTTCCACCCATGCAGTCTTGAAGTTATATCGGGGAAAGAAAAAAGGGCATTTGTCGAGACTTGAAAACCTCTGTCTCTTTAGAATACCTCTTTGAAAGATGAAGGCACAAGACCAGCTTCAAACATAGACAGGAAAACAACCATCATACAAGAAATCACAGAGGAGGATGAAATAGAAGATGAAACGTTTGTGAAAAGAGATGGAAGATTAGTAAAAGGAAGAAAAACCGTGAAGAGAGAAGGTATGCAGAGAAGGACTATAGTGTTCACCTCATCTCTCCAAATCGGTTTCTTATGGCGGAGCCCATTGTGGAGAACGCAGCTGATGTCATCTGACCAGCCTGAGACAGAGTCTCCTGAGTCCTCTTATAACTACAGAGAAGAGAGAGAGAACAATCATAGTTCAAGCAGTAACATCTCTTCAGAAGTGAATGCATCAAGATCACGTCAACGTTTATAAAACAGGCACACAATTAAAGTAAACATCAAAGATGAAAATGCCCATGACTCAAAATTTTTTGAAAAAAGCATCATAAAAGCAGTGAATTATGTACAAAAGTTCAACAGTTTGAGTCTGCACATTTTTTAAAAGCCTCAAGCTCATGTATTGCTGGAAAAAATTTGATTTAAAAAAAAAACCCTGTGATGGCAACGCTGAATATTCAGCATCATGCTAACAGGACGGACTATCTAGACACCTGTCTGCCTACAGATGCTGCAGCCTGAATCTCTCTGTACATAATCGGCACCTGGCTCGAACACAAATTATCATCCTCCTGATTACACACACACCCCACACAATTGTGCAGACTCACATATGCACCATTCACAAACAGATGCACATTAGCAGCATCCCTCCACACTTTTTCACACAATTCTTTCAGTCTCTCACACGTAATATAATCTCTAAAGCAAATAGGTCCACACAGGCTCCCTCAAACAGTCCTCTAATGACCTTAGGTAAGGCTAAGCCAATTTGCTTGAGGAAAATCCCATCATGTCTTCTCCAAGTCAGCTTTCTTAGCACATGCCCAAACACTATCACAACACTTTTCTCAAACCGCACAACAAGTACAACCTGTAGCCTCAGGGTCTGAGAGACAGTATAGCAGATCACTGATATCTAATAAGTCTGAAAAGGGGGTTAGTGTAGTGGCTATGGAGTTGGTAACTCATCATTTATTGAGATCCTGCCTGAGGAAGATCTCAAAGTAAAAAGAATGCTTTATTAAAATTATTCTAAAGCCTTATGCCTTGTATCAGAGTAAAGAATTGATGTCCTTCAGTCCTTTCTGATTTATGATCCGGTCTCTTTGACATCAGAGGGGTCTAGTCAGTCACACCATGACGCTTAGGAAACTTTGCACTAATGTCACTGAGAACGTTGTTGTTCAGTTTCTTAAACATCTGTGACATCAGTGCTGTTACAAGATTAAAGTCTCTCAATCTGAAGGAAAAGGATTTTAACCTATTTTAGGGTTGAAGCATTGTTGAGTGCTGCTTTATAGTACTATAATAACAATGCATAAAACATTATATTAATGTATTATCAATTTATGAAGTTTACATTATTGTTCAGAGTTATACACTTTAACATGAAATTTAAATGTAACTTTACCTTTTATATAGCAGGTTGAAACATGAAAACAAAAAAATCCCACATAAAATGCAAGCACATTGTGAACATAAAAGAATAATAAAATGCATTTGAAAATAATATTAATCACTCACGCATCAGAACGTCCAATGTCCTCAAGAGTGGCTGAGGCCGTAAGGTATCTACAAACACAAAGTTACACATTAATAACATACTAAACTCCTGTTTACATTCTGTGAATTGTGAAGACTGCAATTAACTTATGAATTTTAAAGCTACACTGTGTGATATTTTCCCCCATCTAGCGGTGTAAAGGTATATGACCATCCAGTGAATAATAGTTTCTGTTCCTCTTAATTCTGATTTCGTTTTAACGCCTACGGTGGCCGATTTAGTCCAAGATTAACATGGCAATCCCCCTCTTTACACATGGTGCCATCGACTGTTAAAACGCGAAAGGCGAAGCCTGAATTTATGTGTATGTCCCTCTTTGGCTAATGTACTTTCAAGATGGAGTGGCAACATGGCGACCAGCATTCGAACCCCTCACCCGTATGTATTTTCAATGGCATATTATAAACTTACAAGAATACTTTATTACTTGAAATAAGTTAATATACATTAATGGGCACATATATTTTTGAAAGAACTAAGTGTTTTTAGCTAAGAATAAACTAAAAAAGTTATACAGTGCAGCTTTAAAAGATTCTGACATTAGCCCTCTATTGATGACAAAGGGCTAATAAGCGAATGACACTGGACCTAGTCCAGAACACAAGCTTAAACTTTAAACATTAACAGGAGTTACACACACGGATCTGAATGCAAATCACCACCCAGTGATGTTGAAAAACTCCTAAAACAGGTCTGACTTCTCTTTGGCTTAGGTGTCTTAAAACACTCACTAACACTATATAGGAGCTATTTTTGTGTATACATAAGTGGCACATAACTGATCACTCATCTCAAAATATTCTGCTGAAGAGGATCAAAAACCTACCACCTTTATTTGATTTACCGGTATGCACCTTAACAGAGCTCTGATATCAATGTCTTGGGCAGAATATATCTGTATATAAAAACTGGGTGGGGGTGGGGGGGGACTTCTGTTCATTCATTCAAACATCCAAAGACCCAACGGCACATGTGTCAACACAAAGGATAAATCCAGACAAAAAGACCAGTTGAGCTTGGCATAAATAGGAAATAAGAGACAAATATAATAAAACTGAAAGGTTATTTTGTGCTTTTAGCTTGTAACATTGAGGAACCTCGCTCAATGTTACAAAAAAGGACAAAACCTTAATTTTGTATTTTTTCTTTCTTTCTTCTATTTCCTTGTTTTTTTATATTTGTCTCTCACTTCACAGAGCATCAGAAGCCAGCCAGCTTCCTCGTTCAAGTAATATAGTCAGAACTAATAAAACATAGATTGATATGTGAACTGAAGCTACTTCTCTTGATCATGAGATGATATATACTTTCATAAAGTATTACGAGAAATTATGACAAAACCGTTCTTTTTTTGAGAAAGAAAACTGACAAACTCCCTTATAGAAAGGGTACACCGAAACATTAATTTACTTGAAAGAGGCACAAAGGATACACATGAAACAGAAATGGAAAGGTCCACACCTAGCAAACAGAATCACTAGACCAAGCAACTACAGGCAAAAGAGAGAAAACTCACAAATTAGACGAGGCAACTCTACGATTCAAGTCTCCAAGAGTTTGTGAGGTTCTCATATAACTAGAAGCAGAAATATAGAAAAATTAACGGAAACTAAATTTAGGTTTAATTTTTTTTTTCTTACACAAATGGTTTAAGCTGAGATGCTAGTGAAAGAACACCAACAATTAGCTTCAAGAAAATAGGGAGATATAATATAATGTATATTTAAATTAATCAGATGATAATAATAATAGTACTACTAATAATAGAAAATGTATGTCCCATCAGTGGGCATAGTTAAGAGATTTAGACAGCACATAAAAACATAGCATGAGATTAGAGAAGACGGATGTCAAGGTGACCTTTAAACAGCAATGGAGAGGTTTAACAGACAGAAAGTACTCACGCATTGGAGCACTGAACGTCATGCCAGCCTTTGGTGATGTTCTGTTTGATTTCAGAGAGGGGACTGATTCCAAGCCTGCGCTTCAGCTCAGCGGCGTGCCTCTCCTTTGCTACGAGAACCTGTCTCAGTGTCTGAATCT
Organism: Pseudorasbora parva; assembly: GCF_024679245.1. Classification (NCBI taxonomy): domain Eukaryota; kingdom Metazoa; phylum Chordata; class Actinopteri; order Cypriniformes; family Gobionidae; genus Pseudorasbora; species Pseudorasbora parva. The sequence goes on from NC_090184.1 coordinate 29,716,623, forward strand.
CATCGTCGACCTAACACAGACAAATAAAGGTTTATTGGTTAGTTTGAATGTCTCCTTTGGGTTCCGGTCAAGGAAAGTTGTAACTGTTGCTGGGTCTCTTCTTTTTCTAGGATCTCTTTATCTCTAGTCTTGGGGCTCTACTCTTAGACTGGCTCTTTCCCACTTTTCTTCTCTTTTCTAAAGTATCTCCCAGTCTCTCTGTCATAACATTCCTCTATTCCTTATACGATTAATGGTAAAAGTTATTTTCAGACATAACTGAGATAATACTAATTTGTTCCATTGTCTGTTAAAAGCATTAATGAGCAGTTACATGTTAAATAACTGCAATAACTGGAACAGGTAACCAAGGGTTGTGTTGAGTGTTTTTTTTCCTCTTAGGTAATTAATTATTTGAATGCTATGTATAATTTTATGATGCAGGATTATAGGATTAGAATGGTTGTTAATGTCGTATGGGTTGTGTGTTAATGTTGCGGCAGTTCTCTAAATCTAAAACAAATTGTTCCTAAGGGAGACAATACATCAACTAGACCTTGAACTATATTTGAACTGAAACCCTTTCAATTACAAATTATGTGCTAACTAGTTTTGCTTAAGAATTAACATGCTACCTATCACAATGCAATATCATCACTCTATATAGCAAGGCTCTCCCACATATTTTGTGATTATAACTGCGTTTATTTCCATTGTTGCTATAAATAGCAGTGGGTGGTAATAGATGTAATAGAAATGTACAGTTTTCAGTCTGATAATATTTCTGTAGTCATTCTGCAGTCCCGCAGCCTCTGAACCATTGTTGGAAACCACTCTTACAAAGTTCTTCAGGCAGATATTTCAGCCAAATAGGAATGTGGTTCTCTCATAACTAAAAAAAAAAAACGTGCGAGAGAGAGAGAGAGCGAGAACTCTTAAGAGATATAACCAGTTTAGATAGAAAGGTTCTCAGTTTGCCAGCACCTTAATGAAATGACTTTTAAAAGATGATGCTTTACAATAAAGTATGTTAAGAGCGCTACAAATGGCAATTTATCTGTTAAATAATTTATCTGTTCAATAAAACACCTTACTTGAATAATAAAATAAGACGGAACAACCTTCCTCTGTTCACGGATATGACAAGACACGCACAGACGAGAGACATATGCATGCAATTTTCTGTAAAACCATCCTGTAAGGTCAAAAATATAAACTTAGGCTTACCATAGTGAATCAGGGTAAGGCAAAAACACGTTTTGAAAGAAGGATTGATGATGTATTAACGTTTGTTAATTTTGAACAAAAAGTTACAACGTGTACCTTTCACATAAAAATAAATATATTAAAATACACTTTAATTCTTCCATATTTTGCAGAATATCCAAGCTGCTCTTTTCGATTCACAAATGCTGATAGTGACCAGTGGCTGTCAAGCTCCAATGAGAACAAAATAAGCACCATAAAACCATGAGCATTTTAGGGCTGGGCTTTTTTCGCTTTGTGCGAAAACCAAAGAGGTTCATTCTTGCATGCCAAACAAGTACATTTAAGCTTCAGTTTATCATATTTAATTGGTCTCTGAATAAAATAAAAGCAGAAATTAAATAATTTAAAGTGATCGTGGCTAATCAATACACTTGGATTAAACACTTAGATACATATGGATTTATTTTATTTATTTATTCTTTTTATGAATGTTTTGAACTATATTTGGTGAGTGGCTTTCAATGAAGGGGCAGATATTGCTCAGATCTCATTAAAAACCTCTTAATTTGTGTTTGTCTTTTGTTATTGGTTTGGAACAACAGATGAGTGATGAGATAATTTTTGTATTTGTTTTGGTGAACTCCTTTTAAGAAAACACAACATTTCATATAATCTTAGAAGTAATTGTGCTGCAAGTGTGAGGGTAACTCTTGGAGTAAAGGGTGTTCAGGGTGAAAAAGTCTGCAGTACCTTGGTGAGTTCCACCTGTAACTCTTCGGCCTCTTCCTCTGTCAGGCCTGGCGGTAGAGTCCCTCCAATGGCTACACCTGGAGAGGTCATGGAAGAGCCTACTGACCAAATAAAAATCCAGGGATTCAAGCCAAAAGAGCTGATGTACTGAGAGCCACAAAATCGGGATTGTGTACAACAGGAGTGTCATGAGGATTTTTATCCAAACAGTGTTTCATTTTAGTATTTCTAGCTAGGTCAACACTACATGATCAGCTGTCAGGCCGACCACACCAATAAAAACCTACAATTACATCAGCAAAACAAGATATTAAATTAAGCATTTAATTAATATTTAGCGCTTTTTATAACGCTACAATAATCTCTTTAAATCCTTTTGCACTTTTTATTAGCGCCACCCACTCAGTAGACACGCATCTTTAGTGCACCTGCTCAAAACATTAAAAAAAAACTCGCAAACAGACGGCACTTACCGTGTTCAGAAGAGTCCATTTCTGATTAAATATGATCCCCGATCAGGTTTGCCTGCGTGTAAACAAATGTCACCGCGTATATTGTAAGTTTGATGGGAAAAGATAGTTGACCCTCCCCGACTTGAGCAAAATACACAAGAGGCTTTAGCAGGTCTAACCAGCAACGGGCTTGAGCTTCCGGCGGAGCGCGGATATGACGTCACCACGACCTGCGCTCGCGCTTTTAGGACCTTTACCTAAGGATATAGCACTTAAGATTATTTTTACGTGCTTTCCATGTACATTTTGATTTGGTTCCTGGTACGGTGTTACTCTAAACTGAAGATACAATGTATAGAGTAAAAGATAAGTGTTTATTACATACTTCTAATTATAAATATTAAACTGGTCGTAAATACTTAATTCATAAAAGTAACAATGAACCCAATGATTAAGTAAGATTTACATGATTTATATTTATAACGTTAATTTAAAAACAAAGTTTGTTCAGTATTATTTTCTTTCTTTCTATTTATTCAGTCTTTTTATTACAACCTACATAAAGAGGACGGGGTTATTCTCACACTTAAGTCGACATCATCCATCATATTCTAGTAATTTTTTTCTTTTAAATTTTCATTTTTCTAGTATGTTTTACTCTAAAGTAACTCAAGTAATTTTATTTTAATTTTAAGAACACTACTCTTAGCCACATCAAATGTTCATAAACATTTATTTTACACCAGCAAATAAATGTTATTTTTAGTCATACAATAACCATGCTACAACATAAAGGTCTAGTATTATTATTTTTAATAATTCAGTGTATGTACAAGAGACCTTCACTATAGAACTATGAGTAGCATAGTTTTAGAGTCAATTTCATTTAACATACCATTTGAAACAAGGACAATTCATTATAAACATGACAAAATAAGATCATAAATAAAAATAAAAAAATGCATAAAATTACCATTTCACTATAATTACACTAAACATTTTCTCGTCTTTCTGAAGACATAATATGCAACAATTTCTTGACAGTTTTACTCTAGTATGTTTTATTTTTTTTCTCCTTTTAGCACGGTTCATTCAACTTAAAATTCAACATTTTAATGAATAAGCCATACCATTTATACAAGTGTAGTTCTGATACAGATAAATGCACAGGAAAAAAAGACCACAGAGGCTAACATCCATTAAAAACCACCTAGAGCATTGGAACGAGGGAATGAGAAACAGAGTAAGAGAGAGATGAGAAAGAGAGCAGATTTGCAAAGACAGCGTTGTACTCAAAAACTAAACGTAAACAATTCAATGTAAAATCATTGGCCTTTGAAGAGTAACTAGAAATGTGGATCAACATGGCTGGTGACATTTGTATTAGGCTCAAGTTAGAGAAGGAAAAATGAGAACAGACAGATGATAAACACAATTCAGACCTGCCCATGAAAGCGGGCTTTTGTTTGAGTAAAAAAAAGAAGTTAATATGGCATTGATGGTGAACTTAGTGTTTGTAAATGCAGGTTTGGTGTAAGGAGGTTATTAAAGCACTTTTTACAGAGTAAACGTAACCAAGAGGAACACAATGAAGGTTCAAGATCTTATCACATAACTAGGCTATATGACACAAAAACTGTTTAGTTTAATCTTTTGAGGAATAATGCCACATCTCTGTGACTACTCAGGGGGAAATATATCAAATAAATGCTAATGTGCTAAAGTATCAAACCTTAGCAGCTCATCTAAACACGACTTTTGCCCAGATTTTTGCACTGATTTACATGCTGGACATGTTGACGCTAGCTGCTGAAAGTCAGAGCCAGTCTGCAGATTTGAGTCGATGGATTTCACAGAAAATCGTATAGCATTAGATGGTCACAGACTCTGATTTTATAGCTTCAAATTTTGATATAAAACATGTTTGATATTTTGAGCCAATTTTAAAGCACTTATTGTTTTCATTTGTCATGGGGAAAAAACGAGAGAAAAAAACAAGTCTTGCATTTGCTTCATTGTGAACTTTGCCATTAGAAAGTGGAAGAATTTGCCATGTCCAGAAAAAAACCTGATGGATTTTGCACAAAGAAAAAAAGCCTGTTTTTAAGACAATTAAGATTTTATGTATCATTTTCATGACAATCGAGTATATTTCTCTTTATCCTTATTACTGCAGAAAAAAATCCCATGGTTATTACATTAATTATAAAAAAGTTAAATATTTATTCTTTTACTACCTTTAATTACTTATGCTAAATTTAATTAAAATGTCAAAAAAAATGATTGTTCTAAATCTGGATACATTAGAAAAATGTCCAAAAAGCAGGCTTTATATTATTTATGTAAAATATAACTTATATCCAGAATGTATCCAGAAGTGTTGAAAAGAGCTTTAACACTTCAATAAATAATCTGAGAAACAAAGATTAAATGGCTACCGCTCAGGCATTAATGACTGCAAAAAACAAGCATTTCTCTCACAATATACAGTATATCTTGGCATAGGGAGTCTCAATTGACCACAAGAGGCCAGTCCCACAGACACAAAGAATAGTTATCAACTATATGCGCCAACAACTAAAATATAAAAATGCCCAAAATATACATATATTGTACATACACGTGATGTGTGTAGATTGTATATCTATAAAAACAAAATGTCATCTGTTTTAGTTTCCACCTTACGTACACACTCAAGATATGACACTACAGGAGTTTATGTCCGTTTGCACTCGCGATTCCCTTGTGACGAGAGAAAAGAGACACAACTGGGCCAAACTGAGCTTAACAGTAAGACCAAAGCGGAGTTCCCACATCAATGAACAACCTACAAACTACACAGAGATGACAGTTAAATCCATTCCACATATAGCGAAGAGTCCTAATTTTGGCTCAGCTTGTTGCAAATAGTCCACGGAACAACACAGAAACACAAACACCCAGATGTAAGTGAGCAAAATACTAAGAGGGAGTGGCATGTTATCAATTGCATCGTTTGTATCTCTATCTCTCTCTCAAAAAAGTAAAGCTGTAATGAAACAAAGCGAAGCAATCCAAAGAACCCAATTAACGTAGAATGTGGCTAATTTTTTTCATAGTAGATACAATGGCCTACAGGGACACTAAAGATTCAAACTCGGGGTAAACCAGGAGGATTGGAGAGGTATGCGAAGAGAATATTTAAGATTTTAAGAGTGAAATATATTCCTGCTGTTTCTCAGTGCAGCCGCACTAATCTTCGAACACCTATGGCAAGTTCACGGAGTCAACTTTAAACCACACTCAAGTACTTATAAATGGGAACAAACATTTCATGTCAATAAATATACCAAAAACTGCGAAAAATTCATTTGAACAAAGTCAAGGAACAGTGCATGCCACAGGACGACGAGCAATTCTGGCTGGAGGAGCGAGGGAACAAGTGGAAGGCAAGATCGGAGGTCAAAGGCAACAAAGAGATCAGGGTAAACGACAGGATCTTTTTTTCTTTTTTTCTTAAGCTCGCTTTTTAAGTTACGGTACGGTGAGGCGGATGCGTGCCACTCTGGTGTGGGTGATGGAAGTGGTGCGTGAATAAGGGACAGGATACGCAAAAGAATTCAGCTCCATAGCTGGCTTTCCTCCCTCTCAAAAACAGGCTTTTTTAGTTGTAGTTGAAGGATTCTTCCCATTCATTTTTTTCCCCTCGGCTAAATGGCACAGAGTGGCGAGAGACAAGCCACGGGGGTGGAGGTGATGAAGGTGAGGCTTTTAGTTGAAGCCGGTGTCAGTGTGGTAAGTAGTATGGTAACCGTCGGACGTTAGCTGGGTGGTTTCTGTGGCAGACGAGGGCTGCATCACAATCGGCTCACCTCCACCTGCCTCTGTGGAAAGATTTCAATAGGGGAAAAAATTGTTTCAACGCAAAGAGTTTTGAGGACAACAGGAATAGCTATTTACATGCTGCATGTTGTGGGCATATAACACACATGAAGATATCAAACCTCTCTCATCGGACTGCAGTTGGGCCTCTAAGTCCTCAGGGGAGACGTAGAATTCCTGCTCCTGTCCTTCAGGTGGCCGTGGTTTACACTTCCCACAGCAGCAGTTACAACAACAGCACAGGCAACAGCAGAAGTAGCAGCCTGTAGCAAGGCCGCAGAAGATAAACAGAGCCTGCAGGGGGAGACAGAGAGCAGCACAACCACAGAGTGAATTACACTACCGTTCAAAGATTTTTTTCTTTTCTGAAAGAATTTGATACTTTTATTTAGCAAGGATGCATTAAATTGATCAAAAGCGTCATTAAAGACATTTATAATATTACAAACAATTTCTATTTTAAATAAATACTGTTCTTTTGAACTTTTTATTCATCAAAGAATGCTGACAAAATACACTTCATTATCAAAAGGAATACATTACTTTTGAAAATAGCTACAGCTATTTTAAATTATGATAGTGTTTTTACAATATTTTACTGTATTGTTTATCAAATTAATTCACCCTTAAAAAAAATCTAACTGACCCTAAGTTTTTGAACAGTTGTGTATATCTGTTCCTTTACTGCACTAATGATTTTGTCATTATATGATTTTTTTAGTATACATCTTACCTTGGCCCACCAGCTGGACAGAACGAAGTAAGTGTTGACATTTTCTTCTCCAAACTGTTCAGCCACATAAAGTCCCAGAGAGCCATACTTATCGTAGATGTTTCTCTTTGTTGGGTCGTTAAGAATGGCATGGGCATTGTTTATCTCTTTAAACTTATCAGATGCCTCAGGATTATCAGGATTCTTGTCAGGGTGATATTTCAACGCCAGTTTTCTTTAAAAGATTAAAAAAAAGAGACACAAACTATATCAAATGCATTCAGATTTTGGTATTTGGACATAATGGAACAATGGGTTACACACACTGATTTATATAGAGATTGTTGTTGCAGAGGTTGTTACACTTTATTTTAAAGGGTTAGTTCACTCAAAAAAAAATATTTTTGAGTGAACTAACCCTCATGTCGTTCGACACCCATAAGACCTCTGTTCATCTTCGGAACACAAATGAAGATATTTTTGTTGTAATCCGATGGCTCAGAAAGGCTTTCATTGACACCCATTTCCTCTCTCAAGACCCATAAAAAGCACTAAAGACAATCATTTTATGAAGCGACAAGAATATTTTATATTTTTTTAGCGCAAAAAAAACGACTAAATAACGACTTATTTAGTGATGGGCCGATTTCAAAACAAAGCTTTGAACCATTATGAATCAGTGAATCGATTCATGATTTCAGCAGTTTGGCGGTTTGACACGCGATCCGAATCATGAATCGATATGATGATTCATTAAGCTCCGATGATTCAGGAAGCTTTGTTTTGAAATTGGCCATCACTATATAAATTGTTATTTAGGTTTTTTTGCACACAAAAACTAATTCTCGATGCTTCATAAAATGATTGTAGAATCACTGTAGTGAGATGGGCAGTTCCACATTGTACTTAGACTAAAAATGAAAGTGTTTTTATATCACACTTGGACTCCTCTCAAACAGACTGGAGTGTTTTTATTTGTATCAATAGTTAGATATTGATGCAGTCCAAAATACTTGTCACTGTCACAAAAAAAAAAATTGAAATTTGAAAAATGATATACATGAGAACAACTTTATCCCTTATTAGTAAAGCAATGCTTACTCTGTAACATTATTTTAAATGATATGTCACTTTATCATTCAATTTAATTAGTAAATATTTAACTTTTCAATATACTGAAGTTTATCATCCTTATTGTCTGTTATAAATTGGTATTTAGAATCATAATTGATGCACAATACAGTGATAGCAACTAATCTCACACTGTGATATCTCTTTTAAAAACACTTCATGAGATCATTACTTTCGTATAGTTCTAGAGTAGGCTAAAACTGTGGATGGGAAACGGTCCCTGAATGCACTTAGTTTTATTGAGCTGCAGTTCCACATTGCTGTGTGCTGCATTTATCCAATACACATCTGATTTAAACCACGGCCAGTAAAAGTGAAATGAAGCAGAACAGAAGGCTGTACAGGGATGCTGGGGAAGGGCCGGAGCTTTATAAACTCACCTGTATGACTTCTTGATGTCATCCACAGTGGCCACTTTTTCAACACCCAGAACATGATAGAGTGATTCTCCAGAAGTAGAGAGAGTACGTTGCCTCTGCTGCTCAGCCATGGCGAATCAGGTCCTCAACAATCTGAACACACACAAACACACTTAATATTTTAATATTACAAACTCTTCAGCAAGATTTTTTAAGAAAAATAAAAAGCAGAAGTATTTAAGTATTTAATTTAAACCACAGGAACTTTTTAATGCATCCAAGGACACTGACCTAATTCCAAATGACCTTCATCATAACTATCATTACCATAAAGAAAACAAAGTGATTGATCCTCATGATTTGGTTAGGTCATCTTTTCTTTGACTCTAACTGAAATCAGATGGCATGGCATATGTACAAAACCCTCCCCGCACTGCATAAGGTCCCTTGTTCCAAGTATTAGAGAGCAGTTCTGCTTTACATAAGATGGTGTTGTCAGATCACATTAGTTGTATTAGATTAGGCTGCTTCACCCATAAACACGTACTCTTCTACACAGATATCACCCATCACGTCAGAAAACACTTAATCTGGTAAATCACAGTGGCAATTAAAGGGTTAGTTCACCCAAAAATGATAATTGGCCAATACTGAGCTGGCGTTCTGACATAAAACCCGGAAGCGCTGTTAACTATGGTAAATGGTAAATGGACTGCATTTATATAGCGCTTTTAACAGACACTATGGCCATCCAAAGCGCTTAACATTTTGCCTCGCATTCACCCATTCATACACCGACGGCGATGTCAGCCATGTAAGGCGCCATCCAGCTCGTCGGGAGCAGCTGGGGTTAGGTGTCTTGCTCATGGACACTTCGACACTTGGTCAGGTGGAACCGGGGATCGAACCACCAACCTTCCGGTTTGTAGACAATCTACATGAACCACTGAGCCACTGCTGCCCTAACTATGTGAACAGCACAGGAGACGTGCATGAAAGAGAAGAAATTGTTAAATAAAGTCGTTATTTATGGATTATTTTAATGATGTCTTTACTACCTTTCTGGTCCTTGAAAGTGGTAATAACGTTGCAGTTTATCGGGGTCAGAAAGCTCTCAGATTTCATCAAAAATATCTTAATTTGTGTTCTGAAGATGAACGAGGGTCTTAAGGGTTTGAAAACACATGAGGGTGGGTGAGTAATTAATGACTTAAAGGGGGGGTGAAATGCTGTTTCATGCATACTGAGCTTTTTACACTGTTAAAGACATGGATTCCCATCCTAAACATAGACAAAGTTTCAAAAACTAATGTTGGACGTTTGATAGTCCTTCCGGTTTCTCACAAGTTTCGGCGAGTTTTTTTCGAGTATGGGTCGACTTGACGTTAATAGAACGGAAGGTCCTTGTATGGGCCGTACAGGCTCTTCTCCCGGTAGGGTGCGCGCGCGCGTGACTAGAGCGAGAGAGGAAATGCACGCCCGTAAACACTCTCTCAGCTGCAGATCCAGTCGTCCGTGAACACTTATGTCGGTTATAGTCCGCGCCGCGCTCCACTTTATTCCTATGGGTGACGTCGAGCGACTTCAACGCTTCAGCACTGCATTCCGGGAAGGCAGCGCTGCATTTGAACCAATTTGAACACAGAAATGACGGGAAGCTTCATAACACAGCTTCAGTCGCGTCTCAAAGTGGATCTCCATGGTCATTGCTGTCACAGGACTTTACCAAATCATACCAAAGAAGTGTGTTTTTGACGGAGCGGTCCCAGCGATAAAGGTTCGGTCCTGCTTTGGAAGCAGCCGGTGAGTAAAACTGCTTCAAATGTCTATACTGTTGGCTCGTCGCATGAGTAAACATCAGTAAACGACACGATCGCGTGCTTCGTCATTCAAATGCGCTAACGTTACTTCATTACTGTTCTATGTATAACGTTACACTAGTCTGACGTGCAAAACCGTTTTGCTTGCTATTGCTAAGGTCTAACGTTAGTCGCATACAATAGCCCATAAACCGAATCATGTCCTCATAAACTGTGAGTAAAAACACACAAATGTTGACAGGCCACTAAATACAGTACATACCACAGAGACAGACGTCCTGCTGCTGCTGTATCTCCTGTTCAATTTATTCCTGCCTCAGATTTGATTCTGGATCATATATCTATTAGCTGAGATCGATAGCCATGGGTTTCTCCACGCTTGAGGACGTCACCGCTTTGTGCGCACTCGTCATTCTTTAGCTCCGCCCACACGATACGCCTCCAGGCGCTCGTTTTTTTCCGGAAAGACTGGGTACAGCCTATATTTCTTTTATAAATATAATAAAACTAAAAGACTTTTCGGAGATATGATGGATGCAATACTACTCTATAGGTACTCAAGATTGACATGAGATTGACTGAAACTGAGTGTTTCACCCCCCCTTTAATTAATTTTGGGGTGAACTATCCCTTTAAGATAATTTTAACATATCTTAAATATGAATATATTTAATATGTAACACATACAATATAAAAATATTTTTGTAAATGAATGATTAGATAGAAAATGTATGATACATAAATATATATATATATATAAATAAAAAAAGAATAACAAAATTATATATGTATACATATACACATATATTTTGCAATTAAACATTTTGACGACCCCCTTGACCAGCAAGATATTTGCTGCCAAGAACAATTTATGCAAAAAATCCAAATGAATTTTAGCTTATTCAAGTCGGCCTTTTATGTTCTTCTAGATGTCCTAACATTGGTTTTCTTTTACTCTCAGCATTTAAATGTTTTCCCCTCCTTTCATCGGGTCATCTTGAATGTCTTTGGCAGTAAATTGAGGGTTTTTCTCAGTTACTTTGTACAAACATTTTGTGCTTGTCTTAAAAATCCTCAAAGGATCTTTAATACAACACATTTAAACTTAAAAGGGTGCCAGCTGTGTCTCTAGGAACTTTTAGTGTTTTGGTAAAAAAACACACAAAAAAAAATCTGTTCTCTATAACTTTTGAGCTCCTTTGACTTGGCCATATTTTCTAAACCTTAGTACTAGTACATGTTTGTGTAACAGCACAAGCTAATTCAGTTTTGTCATAGAGTTTAATTGCGTTTTAATATAAATTTGCACCAGACCATACAAATATGGCACAGACTTAAAAACAGCAGTATTAAACGGAGGTTGAATAGTTATGACAAAAACATTACAGAAAAATCCTAAAACTCTAAAACATTACATTATACACTGCCTAACCAAAAAAAGTTTCTGTTTGGATTTAAATAAGGCAAATACTTAAGAGTTTATGACTGGACCACTATTGCAGGGATTATTAGGTTTCAAGAATGTTATATGTTTGGCAACAATTCTATTAACCCTAATTGGAGTGTGTAGCTTTTCATTTTCTAAACAACCACGTAGGAAGACACATCATGGCCATATTCCAGGAAAGCAATGTCGAGATTCATTGGGCTCAAACAGCGACTATTTATTTTTGACCAGGCAGTCTCTCTTGACATCACTTTTAACTTTCATTAAACCTTTATAATGCCTTTTGTTTTATCGGTATTTTAAGAAAAGCTTACATGTAAACTGGCATAATATCAATTTGCTGGAACACTTAAACTAATAACGGAAATGGACTTCTGATGTCAAAAAGTTGGAATACTCTCAAACTTTTCTTTCAAGCAGACATGTAAACCTAAGGCTGAATTGTATATTATATATATATATATATATATATATATATATATATATATATATATATATATATATATATATATATATATATATATATATATATATATATATATATATATTATATTCCAAGGATGTGGAACATTAATTGCAAGTGGCAAGTTTTTCCCATCCCCAAGTTTTGTTGTTTAGATAATACCACTCAACAAACACCTCACTCAGATTTCTGCTTTCATTTTATCCACCATTTAGAAACCCTTGGAATTGCTAAATATGGACTGATTATTAAAATGCCTTTAAAACCTCAGAGGACACACAAAAAAAAACACATTTTCAGATGAACAGCCGGCAGAGAGAACATTTCCGATATTCTCAAGATCATAGTTTGAGGTTCCAACACTAAAACCACTCAAGATAATTAGTAGTTTAAATGGATTTCAAATCAATACTTCAACTTAGAGAAAGAAACAGAGCAGCTGGATCTTTTAAAGACGGCAAACAGGTTTTAACGGGGGCCAAGCAACAAAACACTGCTTGTTTTTGTCTGAATTTGTATGCTGCTTCTGTCTATCAGTCATAGCATGATGTTCAGGCTATTGACACAAGAACAGATAACAAAATGAAGATGTTTCTAATGACCACTTGCTCAATTGTACACAATTACAGTGATCTTGAACTAATTCTGACCTTTCCTACTGTAATGTTGACATAACTAGACCTCTCTACTAGCGATCAGAGAAGTATTACTCATGATTCACTAGCTGACTCACACTTTTCCTGTCAGCTGATTCTCTCGTGTTGGTCCCGAGAAAGAGAAATCGATACCACAGGATATCACAGGGATCAGTTTCCAGCAGATGTCATATTCACAATCCAGCAGGGTGATGACAGATTTTCACAAGTGTTGCATTGTGAATCAGTCAAATCCATACAGTCATGTGTAGACTTATGGTGAACTAAAACACATGAAATACAAAGACTGACATGGTTTCATATAAGTTGTCTACATGTGTTTGATTGTCTCATCATGTCTGGAGGTCTGGGTTGTGTCCAACTAATCTTGTGCACACTGAGTTTTCCTCAGCTGACAGTAGTATCTCGGATGGTTTACTCAGCACTGCCAGACCTCAATAACTGAGACAAGCATTCCAGGCTCTCAAATGAAGAAGACTCCTCATTAGAAGAAATGTGGGCACAAAGATTAGTTAGAAATCAAAGAGAAAAGACTACAAAGATTTGTGATGAATACCATACAGCTCTAGAAAAAATTAAGAGATCACTTAACATTGAATTCTCAATTTTAAGTGATCTCTTAATTTTTTCCAGAGCTGTATATCCTGCTTTACATTTCGCACAGCAGTATGCAAATTAGGTATCTTATATTCATACAATGTTTATTGTAGGTTCTCTTTCAAACAGATGTTAATGAAATGCAGCTATATATTATAAAGTTATGATTAAAAAATACATAGTGACAAACAAAAGTTATGTGTCTTGCGTCATCATGAGGACTCAACAGTCACTAGCCTAGAAATTTAGACGCACCCTAGTGGCAGCAAATCTAATTTGCCGCGAGTGTAGTCTAGCAACTCTCAATAGACTTCTGAGTTGTAAACACCAAACTCTGGTCAGGCCAATCACATCGTGTATAGAGTCGGTGGGCGGGGCTTAACATAATGACAGCCGAGTTGCGCTTGCGTGCTACGAGTAAACACAGACGCTGGAGAACAGCGGCCTTTCGAATCGGCTTTGGCCGCAACTCTGGAAGACTTGGAGTTAAGCTTTCTTTGAGAAAAGAACAAAGAACGGCAGTGAAGTCATTCTTAAAAAGTAAAAGATGTGTTTGGAGTTTTGCCGACCGGATACTGTGGAAGTTTATTCTATCAACTAGCTCCGCTTCACATTGCTCTGATTGGTTGTAGTGCTATCCAATTGCGTGCAGAAGGAGTTTGAAAGACAACTGTTTATCCCGCTCCTCGGATTGAGCCCAATCTTAAAGGGATAGTTCACTTTGAAATTAAATTTTGATATGTTTTAGCTTACCTCATGGGCATCCGAGATGTAGGAGTATTTGTTTCCCCAGTAGTTTTAATTTTGATCATTTTAGGTCAAACCGTTCTTATCTGTGCCTCACATAATGCAGGTCTATGGTCACCACCTCAAAGAGCATACACAGAGAAGTCCAAATTAAACAATCCCCCATCGTAAGTACACATTGATGGCCTAAGACACGAAACGAGCGGTTTGTGTGACAAAGAGAACAGTATTTATATCGTTTTTACCTCTTGTACACCACTACATCCGACTGATTCGAGGGCACGTGTGCATGTTTCCTGTGGTGTACAAGAGGTAAAAACGATATAAATACTGTTCGTTTTCTCACACAAACCGCTCGTTTCGTTTCTTAGGCCATCAGTGTGTACTTACGATAGGGGATTGTTTAATTTGGACTTCTCTGTGTATGCTCTTTGAGGTGGTGACCATAGATCTGCATTATGTGAGGCACAGACAAGAACGGTTTGACCTAAAATGATCAAAATTGAAACTACTGGAGAAACAAATACTCCTTCATCTCGGATGCCCATGAGGTAAGCTAAAACATATCAAAATTTAATTTCAAAGTGAACTATCCCTTTAATGTGGGTCTGGCTTGTCAGGCTAAACAGACATGGGGTATGGGTAGAATTTCATTAGTGGTTCTCAAATGTGCAGTTTGATTCATTAAAAGAACCGATTTAAGAGAGTAAATCGAGTTTTGAGTTGGTTATATATCGGGTATAGCGCTACTAGTGCAGTGCAATTCTCGAACAGAAGTCTCTCATGAACAGAAAACATTATGAATCCATTGAAGCTGCTAGTAAATGGACTTACTTTTTTAGCAATCATGTCAGACATCAAATTAAAGTTGCATGAAAGCAAAAGTGACATTTTTTTGCAATCACATCTCTTCTCTGATGATGTGTTTACTGGTGCGAGGGCAGGACAACCTGTCACTCAAGCCCTGTTTACAGCTAGTATTAAGATTCGGAACACAAGTGGACGACACTAAAAACAGGTGTAAACAGGGTCAAAACATTTTGAGCTTGTCCATTTTCTACCACTTTCTGAGGTAGATGAAAAAGTTTTCGACCAGATTGCTTTTGTAGACACAAAAGAACGCCTACTGACTAAACACGCAAACTTTATGGGAAGCGTGCTAGGCGGATGGGATTTAAAGTCGGTTGGGACAAAATTTTGGTTTTAAGACAAAAAACGTACCAAGCACAATGGTTCCTCACCATTCCTGATTTCTAATACGCACTCACCGTGTCCGGCATGGTTTTGCGGCTATCAAAGAAGAAACGAAAGCTGATGCTCTTTGTATGTTTTCAAGTCTCCCACAGGCGTGTTCATATGTAAATTGCACACGCTTACTTTGTCCATTAGGATGTGTCCACCGAAGCGTTTTTAGCCAGTTGAAAACGCTTGGCTCTCTGCTGAAAACACCTTGCTATGAGAACTTGAGAGGCAGCGTTTTTTTAAGTTAAGATTTTTTGCAAAGACACTTTTCTTGCTATAATACGGAAAATTTGTGCAACAGTGTCATTTCACAGATAGTTTATGTATTGATGCTATAAATAAAAAATGTTGAAACAACAAAGTATTTGCTCTGGCTCCATTTTAAATTATGTTCCATTATTATGCTTTTGTGTCTTCTCTTTTGACGTTGTAGAACGTGGCAGTTGGTCGGTGTTGTATTTGCCCCAACCCTCCTCCACTGTGATTGGACGGCTAGGTTAAAAGTAACAGTGATGAGCTGCAATTTTTGGGCATCACATCAATAGCAAACCACAACAAGTCCATCAAATCCCAATGGATAAAATCAAGTATTGCACTACATTTTTAAGAAGCCACTTCACTCTGCTATACTGTACAATATGGAAGTAAATAGTGACTTCTGTTTCATGCTGACTTTATCAGAAAGCCGGATCTGTGCACTTTAGGCTCATTAAACTTATATCTAAATCTTATATTTCGCATACTTTTTAAAAGGAATTAAAAGTTATTTCTGGTTTAATTATAGGCTGTTCTGTTGAAATCTGAAATGATTTCATAATTTGGCAGTGGCATATATTAAATGCAATACGAACTGCGAATTTCTTTTTTGTACCCCAAATATATATATATATATATATTTTTTTTTTTTTTACCTCAGAAGTAATGTTAGCTACTAAAATAAAATAAACGTTAAAAGCAACCGGAATCAAAATCCCAAACGCAGGACGATTCGCATCCCTACCGTAACTGCGCTATTCGGTCTGCGTGAAAGAAATGTCGCACTACTCTCCGCGTCATGAAATCTCTATTCAAATAGATGTCAACAAGAGAATATACACATATGACTCATTCATTCAAAATATAAAGCTGAGGATGGGCAATTTGCTAATGTTAATCTAACGCTATAAGCAACAAACGGCGAGACAATTTTTATACTCTACAAAATGCGGATTGCGATTTATGTGTTAACGATTAATGAAATAAAATATTTAAACAAACAGAAAGGATTTCCAGTTAATCTCTGACTTGCTACGCTTCACCAGAAAGGGCCCCGGTGATTTGGTTTGATTTGCGCTCCAGCATCCATATTATCTGGCCTGTTAGCTCGCGCTCCCGTTAGAACACATAAGACCAATTCACCCAAGCCCACTGATAAATCAAGCTTGCAGGCAAAATGTGTTTTTTCTCAAGGTGTAATGAGGCTTGTAACGCTTACCGCTTCGTCGGCCCCGGCGTCGTGGTTTAATTTCAGTGCGTTAAAGAAACCGATGTTAAATATGTGGTTGCATCCCCGGGAACCGCGCGATCACGTAAGTGTACCAGATGCAGCAGATCTCGCTCGGCTCCGCCCATCCGTGACATCATCACAACGACGTGCGCATGGTGCGCATCACCCCCTGTATTATAAGACCGTTTCACTAGATGAAAAGATATGACTCAAAAGTCAAAACAAGTAACCCTGATATTACCTAATGTCATGTGTGTTTAAGTATAAATACAGGCAACTCATTTTTGGTACTCTTTAATGATCCTTTATGTTTCATACTTGTGATTTTCATGAATAACGCAGTTTATTTGTCCTCTGTCGCCACCTTATGGTGAAAGAGAGAACTTGCATCGAATCATTAGTAGGCCTAGACAAGTGCTCATTGATCACTTATCAGAAACATTTAAGGTTGCGACAAGTTTAATAATTTAAACCAATTTAGTGAAATTATACTTTACACACTGTGTTTCATAAATTTATTACATTTCAGATAAATATGTCTTATATAAAACATTGTTTTGGTGTATTTCCAACCATCTCTGCCAAATATTTAACATTCATATACATCAATAAATATTGACAGAAAGTTATTGCACAGTCTTTAGTGTTGAAGAGTTTCCAATACATTTGCTACAAATGAAAAATAAGGAAACTCCAATATGCCTTTAAGAGGTAGAATTTGTTTTCACTCTTATTTTTAAATGATCTGAGGCTGATCCATTTGATCAACTCGCTTTGCTTCACCCAGCACAATGAATATAAAGACACCAATAATGTTCACCAGAGCCAGGACGGAGAACACAGTCTCCCAGGAACCTGTGATCTCAATGATGTAGCCAGACATGTACACCATCAGCAAACCTGTGAGATGCAGTACAAAGAGCATATGATGGGCAAAGAGGAAGGCATTACAATTAACAGTGCAAATGAGAAATTATGAGTGCACAGGATGTGAATGTGAATTCAATTTCACTACATTATTTCTAACATTCAAATAGAATTCAGATTGTGAACACTGACATCAAATTGTATTTTTAACTAAGATTTTAGACTATTTGAATACTCATATAAGAGCATATTAATATCCAGTGGGCTGTATAGTCTGTTTACATGTAACTGGTTTCATTACAGATAAATGTGTTTTAACCCACCAGCAAAAGCAGCACATGTGTTCATAACCCCTGTAAGAAATAGAGTAAGATATTTAGAACACTTAAAACACAACATTGAGTTTTGACCTAAAATATAAAAAATATAATACATTAAAGAAGAAAAAAACTCACCAAACAGGGCTCCTGCGCATGATGGTGCCAGGTCATGCACATTCACGGACACCCCACTTCACATTAAAAAAAACACACATGCATGAACAATATCCCACTCGGTATATAAATAGTGTATATAATAATTAATGCTGTTGCCGTGACATTTCATTCTAACCTATTATTAAAGGTGGACAGGCCAACAGCCATGGACACACAAGCAACAGCCTGGACAAAACTGCTCGTCTTACAGAGAAGGAAGATGAACAAACTGGCTGCTCCCATAGCAAAGAACTACATAAGCATGTTTCAAACAGACACACATAAGCACAACAACTCTTCATACAGTCTGCATTACCAACATGAATCTTGACCAAAGCAAGTTTTTTTAATTGTTCAGTATATTATTGAAAAATAAAGCTCATAGCTGATGTTGTGTTACCTGCATCAATTTCCTTACAGTAGATGTCCCACAGCCTGTCATAAAGACATAAGACATTTCATTTTGATTACTTACAGAAACATCAACATCTGGGTCAACCAGAAACTGACAGGTTGTTCTGTCAACTATTTTGTATAAATTTCATATGAATTCAGACAATTTTATTTAAGAAAAAAGGACGCAAAAAGGGCCATTACTAAACTTAACCATCACTGAGGTGCAAATAGATCATGAGAAACCATACAAAGGAGACTCTACAAATTTATACAAATTACACACTTAAATTATGTCTGGCTATCACCAAACCAAGCTCAATTAAAATTGAACATTGGCTGGGGAGTCTGCTTTGTATTTTCTTCTGCACAAGAGGCGTGAGAAACGGGCATAGTTCAAATGAACGTAATGTGATAGTCCTTCAACTAATCAGACCACAAAAGATGTGATCAAATGGCAACAACCCAGCTTCTCTATCTGTCATCGTGTTAAACCCGCCAATAGCGCAGCAGGTGGATAAGCCGGTTTGTTATTGGTTCCCGCAAAAGTGAAACAGAAGCAGTAGACATGAATGTATAGATTTCCAGACTGTGTTGCAGGGCGAAATCAAATCACCGGCAGATCAGGCTGGGTTTACACAGTCTAACTTCAAAGTAGAATAGTTACAAATTGTCATGAGACATTATAGGTTTTGTTCACCTTTCCTAATGAGATGATCAGAGATAGCGCCGCCAAAGAGTGAAGTGGGCAATGCCACAAACCAAGGGATCACATTAAACACCCAATCCTGTTAGCAAACAAAATAGAGAATGCTTTAGAAAATGACAACATTAAACCAAGACAGGAAAACATACCAGCAATATGTTAGAGTTCCAATTGTCACTAACATATTAACATTTGCACTGGAAAGCAAACTGGGAGAGTAAATACAAATAAGAAGGGGGAAAAAACAGTAAAGCCGACTGATGTGCAATGACTGCGGTACCTTGGCATGAGGAAACATGTCTTTGAAAAACGTTGGTAGCCATGACATGAGGGTGTAATAGGTGCTACTAAAGCATAGATGAGAAATGATCATGGCCCTAAAACACACACATATAAACACATGCAAATGTTAATATCTACCTATCTATATATATATATATAAACAGAAATGTTGTTTTGAGTTTGTAAAAAAAAAAAAAAAAATCATATGACAATATGAGTGCCCTAAAAAATCATGAGGGGAAGCCCTGGAAACTCTCAGCATCTGTTTTATTGTCATCTTATCAACAACTTTTTTCATTAAAATGACACAAAAAAAAAACATAAAGATAAGTTAAATTAGAGTGTAAAATGAGGGACAAATGTTAATGTTTCGATCCTCACCAGACACTAGGCTCTCTGAGGAGATGCAGCCAGTTGATTCTAGAGGTTTCAGGCATGCTGTTGCTTATCCACAGCGAGTCAAGAGAGAAAACTGGACCTGTGACAAACATACAAACTGACACATTTAAAACTGTAAGATCTAACTAACGGCATTCTGAAGAACAGCGTAAGGTGATTAAGATATAGCAGGAACCTCAGAATACTTGAATTTCATTGTACTGCATGGTGTTTAAAAACAGGGTGTAGTGAAATAACACTGGCAAAAACAAGGTCCAATTACTCTATCCTCACAGTTGCTATGGCAAACACAGATGCTCAGCTGATCCACAGCAACTTCCCTAATTATACCAATTCTGACCTTTAAAGCAATAAAATAGCAATCAAGAAAGAGTTCAAAATCTCAAGAACAATGCTACTTAATTTAAACATGTAAATGATCATATCAAAATACCTTGGAAAAGGAATTTCCATACACAAAAGGCCCAGCAAAAAGCAAGGATACCAGCTCCATAAAACACACTCTCCCATCCAAACCAGTCCAGCATCAGGGAACCCACACCTCCAACCAGCATCATCCTGACAGGGAAACCATCAAGAGTATGCATGGGAAACTTACGGTATGTATTTCCAGAGGTGCTTGCATAAAATAGTGATGATCAAGAATCAGTTTTATTTTACACTTCAAAAAAATGGATAAAAAATGGAATGACCGGGAATAACCGGGTATTATTCTTACCCTAGGTAGCACCCACAAGCCAGAGTGCTCATCGAAAAACCTCTCTCTCCCTCTGTCACACGCTGAGCACAGACACTGACAAGAGAAGGGTAGTGAACCCCTAAAAACAGAGATAGCATAACCCACAATCATCTGCTACTGAGAATTACTCTGTGACATTCATTTTCTACTTTTTCCACACATCCATTTACACTCCATACACCATAATGGCAAAGCAATTGCAATACAGTGCAAATTTAATACAAAGGAAAAACAAAAACTTAAATAAGTACATCTATATATACACGTATATATATTATATACATATATACATTTAAATGTAATTTATTCCTGTGATGGCAAAGCTGAATTTTCAGCAGCCATTACTCATTCAGAAATCATTCTAATGTTCAGTGATAAAAATTATTTCATATATGTGACCCTGGACCACAAAGGAAAAGCTTTAAGGACCCTTAACAAGAGCATTCATATGACTGGTTTTGTGGTTTAGGGTCACATACACACAAACACACACACATACACACACACGTGTATACATATACATATACATATACATATACATATACATATACATATACATATACATATACATATACATATATATGTATGTGGAAATGGGTCTTCATAAGCCTCAAATGAAATATGTGAATTTAAAAAATGTGTGTTGCTCTGATCCAATCTTACAAACATACTGGAAGAAATTTCTAGTTCAGATTTTTCTTTCCCTTTTTGAATCTATTTTCCCCTCATTCTTTTCACAATTTTCTCCCTTGACTCTTTAACTGTCTCTCACAGTGCTCTCACCTTGCATTACACCCAATAAAAACCTGGTTACTGTCATGGTAACAAGAGGTCGGGGTCCAATGTTGGCCAGAAGCGGGGTGATAGCTGTCATCACGGCCCAGGAGGAGGTGGAGAGCAACAGTACTCTCTCTCCCCCTATCCTGTAAAAGCAATGTTCATCATCATCATAATCATCTTCCACTTTTCAAAACCATCTATGTCTATGACCTGTGGGCAACACAAAAAAACCTCACCTATCACTGGCATGGCCACCAAGTACCTGAGTAAAACAGTAACCCCAGAAAAAAGCACCTAGCACCATGCCAGTCTCAGTCTTGCTCCATCCGAATTCTTTCGCCATGGTGACAGCACAGATAGGCATGGCCATCCGTGACCAGTATAGAAAGCATGTGACCAACAGCAGCATCAGGGTCCAGGTCCGGGCCACTGGCCTGTGGAGGGTGGGACATTAATTACAACAGTCTATCCCAATCTGATGGCCCACATCACATCACATAAGTCTCTCTAAAAACAGAGTTGCAAACGTTAATTTAATTATGTAGACATTCAATGAATGGTAATAAATACTTTTTATAGAGAAACGCCCTCTTAAGAATAATGTGCATTTACTTTTAAATTGTAACATATTTAGATATGTTTAGCATGTACATGATAATGATGCATCAGCCTATGCATTATTATAGGAAATAAATAGAAAAAAAATAGAAAAAATAAAAATAAAAATACTAATTCAACTATTCTATTAAAAATTGAATTTAGTTTAATAATTGGATAACCAATGACAAAGTAAAAATTTCAGTAAAAGAGATTATTTTGAAAGATAAAATTATAATGTGACGTATATTTTAATTGAAGAAATGTCATAATAGCATTAGCAACACTATGTATGAATGCAAATGTAATGATTTCACTCAACCTATAGGGTTTAATGAAAGCAAATATGTTTATGTACATCTAAATCATGGAAATGCTGAATAATAAATCCTGTTTAATCTCATTGGTCACAATAGTGACAGTAAATAATGTTTTCTCAATTAAATATGTGCAGTGCCACATGCTTAGTGCAAATTGTCATATGACCAGAGCAGTTGTTCCAAAACAAAAGGTTAGTTAAGTATGTTAACATAAAGACATGACATATTTTTGTATACATTATCTTTAAGGCAATAAGGCATATGATTTAATATATGAATTCACTATTTATTTATTTATTTATTTATTTATTTATTTATTTATTTATTTATTTATTTATTTATTTATTTATGTGTGGACATATAATGAGTAAACATGTTGTGCATTTGGGTGTACATATACTTACAATGAACTATCCAATTGCAGTTAGAGAAGGTTGTACTAAAATGTCCCATTGACAAAATTACAGTGAATAATGCACTAAATAAAAAAAATCAAATGTTACAAATAAGTGACAATGTTAATGTTTTAATACTGATTGCACAAATATAACAATGTTATGATATACGTTACAATAAAGTAACAATTTTGAAATGCGTTGATTCGTTGAATACGCTAAAGTTGTATTTTTATTTTTTATTTTATCACTGTATTCCTATCAGTGTTAAGGGTTTTTATGTATCATAGTAACACTAGAATGTAATGAAATAGTTTAAAATATGTGTGTGTATATATAGGCAGAAATATATTAATTCAGTGTAGCCTACACATTATACCACCAGCCATAAAAACTTTTTTTTTTCATAATTTCACGTGCTTTCCTATAAATATAAAATAATATTTATTATTATTTTTTAAAGGGGTTACCAATGAAACATAATTTGGATTTTTTTTATGTTGTCTGGGAAAATGGGATTAAATTGGTTAATTATAATAATTATTACATTTTAAATTAATAACACTAGTAACAACATACCACCCGGGTGGCTGCTGTGCCAATTCTTGGGTGTCATCTCATCTTACCCAGTGGTCTAATTTTATCTTTTTACTTCAAAATAAAAACTGTAACTTTTACTTCAGAAATCTAAAAACATTGTGTCTAAAAAATCCCGTATTAACAAATAGACACAAAAATAACTGTATTATGTTATATTTCTTCCATGATCCACAGAATACAAAACAGTAAAAAAACATTCACCCTATCTAATAAAATAAATAAAAACTAATGCTGATAATTAGTTCTGAATAGCTTTTTTTGTTCTGCTTTGTAAAATGTATTCATAATATTCTAGGGAGTGGAAGATGAGACAGTCCTGCTCATTCAAAACCTTGGTCACGCCTGATACAGTGTTTTCTCAGCAAAAAGAGAAACATCCTCTTACTTTCAATTGCTTTTATTTACAGCAAATGCATTAACGTTAAAATATGTGTATTATCATTAAAAGATTCAACAACTGAGACATAAACTGATCAAATGTCAGACATTTGATGAACAGAAATGGAATGAGCATGAACAACATGGTTAAAACCTTTTCCTATAAAGCTTACTTGGATTTTATAAAACAAATCTTTAAAATACTGTAAAAAGGACGGGACTCATCCACCAAAAACTTCTTCAAGGGACCACAGAGACGATTTCTATGCAACCGTTGCCAGGAAGCGAAACTACCAGGAAGGAGGATGGAGGATAAGCAATGAGAATTTCAGTGTCTATTGACAACTACCGCTGATCATACGAGAATAATGATGCGATATGCCATTAACACACAAATACGTAATGCTGTGTAGTAGTTTTTAGATGTTTTTTTAATTCTCCGTTTAAGTTTCATCGTACCTTGGCCATATTGTCGTTGTTGTATTGTCGTTAATTAGCCTCATCTTTAACCCGGACGTGTAGCACACATTTCTGAAAGGTGTTTTCACAGAGTCCACAGGTGGGGTGAAAAGGTCCGCTTTTTGCTCAGTCGCCATTAAATCCATTTAAGCAAAAACCGGGCAATGAGCACCGGTTCTGTACCGAAAAGGAAAGTTCACAATGACATATTTAAGGCGCGTATGAAACGCATAAGAGGCGGAGACCATCGCGCCACACCTACATTAAATGTTTCCAGAAGTACTGCATGGAGGAATGTTGTCCTTCATGTACACCTGCCCATCTAATCAGACGTTATTCTGTACTAAAAGATCGCTGTGGAATCTGGAGATTCGACCTTATAAATGCAAAACAGGAAAAACTCAAGTAAACAAGTCTACTGTGAAACCAACCCTCAAAACAAGCAGTACAAATTGTGAACAAAAATGAGAGGGAGAATTTTTTTTTTTAAATAATAGTAATTAAAATAGCTTATATCATGGAGGTCCAAAACATTTACTTACTCAACATTAGCACCATCTGTAGCTGTTCATAAATAAAACAATAAATTAAGTTGTTGGACTCATGATAGCTTCCAGTGCAACCAAAATTCAATCTGAATTTTCTTTCCAACAAGGAGCAATTTCCTTCTAAACAAAGCCGAAAACAAGCATGAGGACACAGTATTGTATGTGAAACCAGTGAAGAGCATGGAGGTGGGAAAAAAGAACAAAACACAGATGACATGACATACTGATATAAAAAACAAAAATAAAAAAACAACAACATTACCATAGGAATATTCCATGTTCTTCAGAAAATAGGCTACCAGCATAGTAAATGGTAGATTCAAATAAAACATGTAGTTTTACTGTTTTTAATCAGTTTAGTTTTGTTTGAAATAAAATTTTATACTGTTGCTTAAGTTACTTTTTATAGAGGCATCGAGAAAAAAAAGCATTTTATATATATATATATAGAGAGAGAGAGAGAGAGATAAAGAGAGATTTATATTTGCCATCCAGTCACTGACTGTTCATAAATAGGACAAAAAAATTCAAATGTGTCCATGTGAATTACAGTCTCTATTTGGGGTCCTCAATGGTGCCCTTGCTAAGGTCTGTCATTCTGGAGTATTTCACTTTTTTCTGGTCCAATTCATTCTGAGCCCACAGTAAAAGCTTCAGCAGCTTTGCTAATTTGGGAGTAGATTCTCTGTTCTCATAGTCTAGAACAGCCTGGTTCACCTCGCTCCACACCTATAGAGGGAGACAGAACCTAGCATTAAGGAGGGAGGAACAGGTGCAGAACTTATATTACACTAGATACTGTACATGAAACTGTGATACGTTTTACATTTACACACTGTGATGGTTATGTCCTATGCAAATAAACATGCATACCTTCTGCCTCTGCATCATGTTGAGCAGGTCTCCAAATGGTGATTCTTCAGGGTTGTCAAAGGCGAGCAGTGCCAGGGTCCGCTCCATCTCAGTGAGACATTCTCTGCTCTCCTCTCCCTGTTCGGCCAGCTGTGACTGCGCAAACTCCAGAGCTGCCTCAGTCTCCCGCAAACGGATGAGCTCAATCAGATGCTGCTGCTACAAGAGTTTACAAGAACAGAACAGGTTTACAGTAAAGGTTGAGTTCATATTTTTTTCCTCCTTAATTCTTGGGTGAAACACGAGATCTACATTAACCCCTTACGTGTAATCTCCCGATTTGGCAAATCGAGCATTAGACATACTCATAGTATAAAGACAGCTGCTCGTACGGTATTATTAATATACACATAACCAGTATATATTTAGAAAGCCAACACTTGAGAGTTTACAGCTGAATACTCAAAATTACTCAGACAGTTATTAATATAGAGATATATAGGCTGAAAAAAAATAAAAAATATATATTTTAAATATTTTTCTTCATGTATAAAAATATTATGTGGATGTAGTATAACGACTTATAACTACAACTAAATTGAAGGCACAGGTGTGGTCATGCTTTATTTAAAATCTGAGGCTATGTCATGTCCAAAACTATGAATTTTATGAAACATTTTCTAAAACCATGTCTGGATTGATTTTTAGATGTTTTTTATGAAATAAGTTTGTTGGCTTGAAGACACGTTTGCAGTCTTTTGTCTAATGTCTGGCGAGGAGAACAGCTCAATTAATGCTACAATGTGCTCACTCGACCATCATTTAAAGGTCCCGTTCTTCGCGATTCCATCTTTCAAACTTTAGTTAGTGTGTAATGTTGCTGTTAGAGCATAAATAATACCTGTAAATAATACCTCAAAGTTCAATATCAAACGAGATATTTTATTTAACAGAAGTTCCCATTCAAAGCCTACAGCGAACGGTTTGGGCAAATTGCGCTAAGCTGCTCTCCAATCACAACACGGGAAGCGCTGGCCCAATCAGAACTCGTTACGTGTTTCTGAAGGAGAGACTTCATAGAACAAGGAAATCATCAGGCTATTTTTAGGAGAGAGAAAACAACGCTGTACAGATAAGTAAATTGTGTGAAAAATACTGTGTTTTTTTACACGCAAAACATGAACTCATGTTATATTGCACACTGTAAACATAATCAAAGCTTTGAAAACACGCGAAGAACGGGACCTTTAACACTTCTGAATGTCTGAAGTGTAATCCTCATTATTGTTTTGTTATGAATCTTTTGTTTTGTAACAGCCATTATTCAAATCCATTATGACATGTATGCCTGGCTAAATGGCCAATTAACAGCACATTATTTCCTTTAGTAAGCCACAGCAATCTAAAAAAAAAAACTAACAACTAAACTAAAAGCACATTCTGTGAATTATTGTAACAAAATAGACAAAATACAATTTAAAACATTAAAATTACACCTTCATTCTTTATCTCCCTTTAGACCACCATCGAGTGTTTTTATTTGTTTCCTGTCGCGATATAATGGAGATTTTATTCGAATGGTGATGTTAAAACATGTTATATTTATCCTTTTATATGGAGCTAATTGCTACAACTGTTAGCAGTCATAATGTAAACATCCATTATTGATATAAAATAGCCGAAATCACATCACACAAAAACCTTATTCCATAGTTATCGTGTATTTATTAGCTTTTTAGTTCACGTATAGAAATGTAGAATAGACTCGTTCTTCACAGAGCCAGAATGAGGAAGTGTCCACACAGGAGGAGCGCGTCTGGTGTCGGGCTGTTTTGATTATGTCATAAGACTGAGGGTTCAGTCAGCAAATGAACGCCTGCTGAGTCATATCTGATGCATATCATTAAGAAGAGACCCAGAGAGAGGTCTGTGCATGTTTTAACTCTTTTATACCGAATAATTCAGTGAGAAATGAATAGAAATGGTATTCTGTATGACGAAATATTTTGCAAACATGTGATATGTCAATATTTCTCCAAATAGGAGCACTTTTGAACTAAGAGCTAAACTGAAAGCTGTTCTTTGCGATCTCTGTGAACACAAATGAGCCAGTGCAGACGAGAGAGAATGAACGTTAGTCTGATAATCTATTCAAAATATCGTTCATAACGGATCAATAATAATGCACTCCTGACCAAAATTAAGAAATTAATGTCACTGCAACCCAGTTTTATCATAAACAGTGTTCAAATATTGAAGCTGGAGTCTTTAATCTTTCTGATGATACGGAGTTTGTCCAGATAAAGTAATCGTGTGATGATTAACGAGCAGTGAATGTTGAATAGTACTCTGAGGCGGTATACGATCTTTGAAACGTATGAGGTTAAAGCCACAACATGTCATTTTCACCACTATTCTCTTATTCAAAACAAAGGCGTAGCTTGAGGGTGCCTTAATTTAGCAGAGCTTTGATTATGCCACAGACGAGCGCTTCTGCTTCTTCCGCTCATGTGGCACTGTTTTATCATTTTAGATAGATTTGAGTGTGTTGAAAGCTACTGCATGTTATAATGCTACTCTGTGTGTTTGCTCTGCGGCTACTATGAGACACTTATTGCATACTGCAGTAAGCTAGATCTATATTAGGCATGGTAAACCATGGTACTCATGGTAAATCAAGAAAACAAGATTTAAACAA
Organism: Pseudorasbora parva; assembly: GCF_024679245.1. NCBI lineage: Eukaryota > Metazoa > Chordata > Actinopteri > Cypriniformes > Gobionidae > Pseudorasbora > Pseudorasbora parva. The sequence goes on from NC_090184.1 coordinate 29,745,023, forward strand.
TACGACTAACTGTGTTGAGCTTTATAACAATAATTCTTTCTCTGTCGATGAATGTATCGAAACAGTTGCTCACCTGCCTAATAAAATATAATAAATTAAAGCATCTTTAGCGTTTCCATGTTTTCATGGGTATGATGTCATTGCTAGGCAACGCACAGGGCCTGTTTACACCCGGTCACTTCATGCGTTCTCTCTGAACGATAGCTTCCGGGATAAAATGGCTTATTATTTCTCTGGATTTAAACATTCTTGGAAACATTTGGGATAATGGTAGTACGCGAGTCAACTAAATATATAACATTGTTCTAGTGGTTTTTGGACATTTTAATACAAAAATCTTGCATACTGTGCCTCAAATACATTTGCTTGTGCATTTTGAATAAATGCAACATGTATACGGTCATGGTTTGCATTGGATTGGTCCCTTTACAACATGCTGCTCGATATCTCTCTCCCTCCCAGCATGTCCATATGAGGTCAGATGTTTACCTGAAGGTGAAAGTAGAGGTATCGATTGGTGTCAAGCAGCTCAGGGTGGAGGCTGTTAATGAGAGCAATGGCTTCCTGGATCTGACCTTTCAGAACCATTTCCCTGATCTTTATCCTCTCATCAAGAGAGTCCAGATCCACGTTTGGCTCAATCCCGGATTCCATACGGAACTTCTCTGCAGCCTCTTTAAAGCCCTCTGTGGAATAGAAACATGAGCGTAGGGGCAGTTTATGCATTAGATTTAAAAAAAAAAAAAAGGTAAATACAAAATCATAATGTAATGCACACGTTAGAGCTAAAATATTTAATTTACACATATCTGTGTTTTTGGCTTGAGTCAAGCACAGTATTATACTTTAAAATAATACAAACATACCTGTTACTAGATAGTTCATGATAAGCCTGTTCATATCCGCCCTCTGTATGTGCACATTATTCAGTTTATCCATCCATTCGTCCTTTGTAATATCCTCCGTCTTCTCTGAATAACTCATCATGGATGTGCTGTGGTAGACATGGCATGCATAAACAACAAACATCATTTTGCACATATCCAATTTAAAAATGCACGTGCCATCACTTTTAAATGTAAATGTCAGAGAAGTTGTTTGATTCACGATTAGTGCACTGGCTGTCCATGTTATCAAAAAAGTGAAGCCTACTTTCGCTTTTAAGTGCTTCAAAATGACGATGTTGGAGTTTGACAGTAAATGAATGAACTGCACTGTGCACGTTCATATTTTCGCGGTGTTTCTGCTCCTAGACAGCACAACAGTGAAGCCAGCGGCTCACTGGCCAGCAAACAGCGTACGCGCCGTAAAAGATTCTGTATTAGAGAGATACATATGCTGCTGACAGGTTATATGTATACACACACATATTGAAAAAACTTGCAATTAGGTTATAAAAAAATCACATTAAATATTTTTCGCCTTTATCAGGGAACTACAATAAACAAGCCCCTACAGCGTGAAACACAACAGCGCGTGAGACTTGCAAACAAGCGTTCAGCCATTTTCTGACAATAACTTTTGCCAGTGACCACGCGTGAAAATAAAATAATACTAAATAATATTCATTTTAAACTGTTGTTCATCCGTGTTATTTATTTTTCGCGAAATATGAAGAATGGTGATAAAATACTTACTGTTTACGATTATAAATAGCGGTGGGCCTCAGCGCAGATCACGCGATAACTGAGCAGAGCTCTTAACGAGACTTGAGGGGAGGTCATTGATTGGGCAGAATACTGACGTCATGGTTGCTGTGGCAAAGCTGGTAAGGTTGCCAGATCAGAAAAAAAGGTTGCCAGATCAGGGGAATAGTGATCAAGTACTGATGTTTAAGATTTGTTTTATTTACGGAACATAATGTCTGAAAAAATAATTTATTTTTTAATTTTTTTAAAAATCTATTTAAGGGGGAAAAATAACTATTTGAACTAGCCTATTTAATATTTAAGTGTTTAAAATTTTACAATTGTTTGTTGACTGTTAAATGAATGTCACTGTAAAAAAAAGTCTTTCTTAAATTCATCATGACCTGAAAATTCACCTTATCTAGGCATATTTTTAATGTATGTTGTGAAAAATTAATCCGTAAATATGTTTTTTTTTTTAAATGTTTAATCAAATGGTTATAACTGGACCTAATAATATATAATAATAATATAATACATTTTTATTGACTAACTTCTCCAGCAATTTCATTTCCATTTATGAAGAGAAACAATGGAAAGAACCTCTGGTGGCTTACTTTAGGCTATACTCTTCGACATTTCAAAAAACAAGCTTGAATTTGCCCAATCCTCTTAATTCTTATCTAATACTGTTATTGCAAAACCAAAATATACAGTAGTGCCAGAAAGATAATTGATTATGTCTCAGAGATTAAGGGCTATCACCTTTGTTATGCGGCCCAGATGAGAAATCCCCTTCCCCTTAAGAGGGGGAGATTTTTGTTGTCTGCACGTACAATAATCTATTGTTTATTTCCCTCCTCATAACATTAAAATGATAACAGCTGGTATTAATTTCTGCCGTATGATGACCAGGCGGAATGATCCAATGAAAATGTGTTTTTGTTTTTTTTCCTGTGTGTGCTCTCAGGTTGAACCACATATGTTATTTTTCAGACAAAACAGGTGATGCAATAATTTTTTTAAATATATTTATGGTGTAGCTACTAGCTATGATTTTATTTAGTAAGTTAATCAAATCACATATATTATTAATCAAAGATTGGCATTCTGTACACATCAAAATGATTTAGAGTTTATTCTTATTACAATTACATAGTTTTAAACCCTGCATTTCATTAAAAAACATAACGCTTATCAGGGTGTCTTTGTGTCCTTAGGTTATTTTTTTAAAGCACAATTTTCAAAGAACTATAGAATAAAAAGTCTTTTGTAGACCATAAAATGGTTTGGTATAGCCTACACTCTCAGAAAAAGGTCAACTTCTTTTTAGGTACTAATATATGCAAAATAAGCTGATAACATCACTGTTTTCTCCAGTACGACTGTACAGCCAAATCTAATTTTGCTGCAATATTATCCTGTTTGACACTGTGAAGCTGTTTTGACACAATCGTGATTGTAAAAGCGCTATATAAATAAAGTTGATTGATTGATTGATTGATTGATTGATTGATTGATATATGCACCCTTTAGATACAAAAGTGTAGGCTACCTTTTGAAATGTACCACCTTAGTGACAGCTTTTTCCCTGATGTACCCTGATGAAAACCTTTTTTAGTTGCTTTAGCCTTTATGTTTATGCTATCATAAAATATGTATTATAATAAAATAAATATGCTGTTTTTAATTTTGCTTTATGCATACTTTTACTAAATGTCCAAATGATGTCCAGCTGCATGCTTTTATATCCTAACCAGTGTTTGCATGTTAGTGACTTAATTTGCCCTGTTTCAAAATCAACTAATTCTGGCTATAAAACTCTTTTATTTGATTTTCAAAAATCACAAGTTTCTCTTGGCAAAAATGCATATTTATTTTGAGGACTTACAAAAGCATAATTGCACAACAACTAGGCTACTATAGTTGACAGAAATTGTTTAAAATTCTACAGAAACATAAAAACACCCATTTATATAAAGTCATTTTTTATATACAGTGTGTTTTGTATACAGTGATATTCATAGCCTAGCAAGAACATGATTTTATTGTAGACTACTTATGGCCTAATAAACTCATAATTACATAGGCCTAATAAAATAATAATAACTTGCTGGCATAAAGACTTATTGCGACAGTAGCCTATAGGCCTGGTGTCCTAAAATTGTGTCACGTTCAGCTGCTCGAATATCCTCCGCATCTCCTTCAAAGCCCGAGCTTGCATCAGGATGTGGTTCTTGGCAAGGAGCAGCGTTGCTATCTTGGATAATTTTTTCACGTTTTGATTCGGCGTGTATGGTATGACAGCTCGCAGGTCATCCAGCGCATCGTTAAGATCGTGCATGCGCTTTCGTTCACGCGCATTTATGATTAGTCGCAGTGGTCTTTGCTTTTTGTTTGTCTCGCTGTTCGACACCGAGTTTCCGTGAAACCCATTTTCCAGACACTGAAAACTTTTTCTCTCCGTCTGCGATGATGCTGTCTCTTCAATCACGCGATGGCCCGTGGTTAATCCTTCGGAGGGACGCGTGGGAACTCCTTCACCGAGGCTCTGGCCGTAGGGCGTGCAGCTCATGGAAGTGTAGAACGGAAGTTCACGGGCTTGTTCGCCAACTGCCATTGGATACATTCTCCTGATGTTCATTCTTATCGCAAATATGAATATTACTAGTAGACTAATCCACGTCCAACGTCCTTTGTCGCTATACAGTCGCAATAACGCCTATTTAACCTGTTTAAACTTTTGACGGATTAACTGTCTGTCCAATCAAATCTGCGCGTCTCACACAAACAAACAAGCAGGTGCTGTTTTTATCAAATAGGAGGCTTATTGCTTCAAAACAGCCATGATAACAATCAAATTATTTGCCTACTTGATGTGGCATTTTGCTTTTCCAGAACTGTAGGCCTATCCAAAATAAAAGAAAATATATTTAAAAGTAGGCTATGGTTTAAAATATTTTGCCCTGGTGATGGTTTAATTTATTATGTAAAATGTTTATGGCAACAGGTCAAATAGCTAGGCTACTCCAGAAAATTTGATATTGTTGATATTCTGTAACTGACTTTGTGAAAGATGGAAAATACTGCCTATGCTTTTAGAAACTGGGTCATCACGCCAAATTACTACTGGGTGTATCTGTATGCATGCAAGAGCAGACATTCCAAAAAATTCTCCCTCTAAGAGTCAGAAGGAAACTGGGCCACACACAAACACTGTTTTTGATCATGACAACATGGTAATTGGCATTAAAGCATGATTTATTTCATGAACAACCCCATTGCATAAATAGTTTTTTATGTCATTCTTGCAAATTAACAATATTCCTCCTACACCCGAGAAATACCCCAAACAAGTCTGATTAATTAGTCATCATTTACTAATGCAAATGAGCATAATTACAAATTAGACCTCAGGAGGAATCCTGAGAATGTGGAGGTTGATGCAATGCAATCAAGTATTTTGTGATAAGGAGATCACATCTAATAAGTGTTGATGGCCTAATTTGTTTATTCTAATCATTTAAATGCAAACAGGATTCTGTAAAATGATGATAAACTGAAATGACTTTTTTGGATTATGTATTGGCAATGCTGGACCATACCAAAAACATACATTGTATAGGCCTATAGTTGAACTAAAGTTGAACTTGAAACATGTAGCCCACATTCGTGATTACAAATACATTTTATAGCACAATATATCTTCAGCCACCATTAATGTGGACTTCACTTCATTAAAGGACACATGACCAGAAATATATCTTAAGACCTCATGGATAAGGACTTTAATCCTATGTCAAACATAAAAAATAGGAAAAGTAAGACACAATAAGATGCACCAATGGAGTGGCTGATTATTAATATGAAAGCACACGCATTTGTCTGCACACAAACACAAACACACCCTCTAACCTGACATTTAACCTAAAAGTGCCTAATCTTGATGAAATAATGGGGGGAAATGCATGTTAGAAATTGGCATATGTATAGGCTGTATTTTTTCTCTCCAAATTAACACTTAATAAAATTAAACATTAAATTCAATGTATAAGTACAATTAGGCCTATAATTGTGCTGAGGAACGTATCATCCTCTGATACGTAATTTAAAACAAGAAAACACTGGGGTGTTTACTTTATAATGTCACAAAATGTAAAATGTAACCATTCCCAAATCATAAAAACCATAAACAATTTTAGTTTCTTATCTGGAGCACATCTTTTCTCACATGGATCCTGCCCACTGCTGTGATCCACCCTGTGAACCCACAGATGCCAGGTAAGAGTCACACTTTATCACTCATCCGCAGATTCACACACTGGACGGTTGGCTGTGGGGAGACGGGGGTCCCTGAGTAGGAAGTGGGGTGAAAGTAAAACCCGTTGCTGGGCGACTGAATCATAGTTGCTATGGTGAACTTGAGTTGAGCAGCTGGTCCAATCAGCTGAGACATGTAGGGCAGAGTGGATCTCATACTGAAGAGAGTGATGTAGAAACACGTGGGAGGAAGAGAGAAGGAGGGTGGGAGGAAGAGAGAGGGAGAGTGGAAGTTAAAGAGGGTGCAGAAAAGAAAGATTGACAGGAATGGAGGGAAGTTGCAGAAAATGATCGAATAGGGTGTAATAAGACAGTAAAGAAGGTAGCCTAGAAAATGAGAGAGAAAAAAAGCGGCAAAGAAAACGAGTGATAAGTGGACCACAGAAAGTGATTTTTTCTCCCTCCAGTGGGTCCTTTAGGCTATTTACATACCCTTGTATTGTATGCACATTCATTTTAATCTATGCTTCATTTGTTTAATTATATTTAACATAGCCTATCCAAATGTATTGCTTTATGTTCTATAAGGACAGTATGCTCTTCATACCATTATGTGGTCAAAACAATGCTTTGATATTTTTGTATGTTGTCTTTTACATTTGTGATGTTGTGAATTGTTTGTGCATAATCGTTTTAGTAGGCCTATATGCAATTTCCTGTTAAGCCAATAATAGTGTTTTTATCGCCACACTTGACTCATTGAATTAAACACAGTAGTCTACCGTATAACAATATAAACGTATTTTAATAATCCCTTAAAATGGGGCGTCTTTGACCTCGACTGCAGGGATAGATATACATGACAGTAGAAGCAGGTGCAGGCAGTTACTTAAACTCAATGGGCTTTCTCAGCTCTTATTCATCTACAATATATTGACTCCTCGTCAATGACAAAGCCGCTAAGCTTGCCTCCCTCCTGCACTGGCTGGCATTTGCTGTGACGTCTTATGATGGAGAGGCCCCGGTCGCGGCGTGGGGTGGACAGGCCGTTGAAGAGCAGGGACGCACAGGATGAATGGTCTGGTCGTTATTGTAATGCAAAGACAAAGCTCCTCCCTTACTCGACGGAGAAGGAAGTAGGCCCAAAATATCGCTTCTGGAGACGAATAAATAACCGTTTTCCCGGTTGAATATCTATTCTTGGATTTTACACATTTACCGTCGAATTGAGGAGGATTAGAAATGAGGTGAATTTAAGATGGTGGATTTTTAGCCTACCGCAACTGTCAGGTCCATGAAATTGCATGTGGGTTATGGGCTTCCACGCTTCCTAAATATTCCAATCCTGTTAGGCCTACTTCCTTTCCTCCCACTTGCTCTTATTTGGCTAAAGATGGGTTGTTTACGATTCACAAATGTTCACTATCATTTATGGAAACTCGAACGATAAAAGAATCTTGTGGTTTGCTTTTAAGAGCAGGACGGCAACCAGACTAAAACCATGGGTAAAACATGGTTCAAACAATGGATTCGTCTAGCTACCTATAGGTGTAGCCTGTACCTTCTTTACAACGTTTAAAACAGACCACGAAACTAAGATTGCCAAATTGCAAAACATAGCCTGCTATTCGCTTTCATAACAGCGCCGCTTGAGCACTTTCATACACGATATCGAACAGTAGCTACACAAAAGCAGTCTATTTTCATTTTCTGTTTCATTCACTGTATTATATAGGCTAGTTTTAGGCTAATAAAGTTTAAGATGGGCCTGTTTGGCGGTATGCGCCACAAAATTGTTGCGCGAGAGGCCTATCCTTAATTGAAATCCTTGTAGCAAGAATTCGCACACGAATCTCATTACAAATGTTTCTTTCTTTAAATTTGTTTTTAATATAGTTCATATTAGGGATATTTAGACCTGTGCTACACTGCTTGCTTATGCTTATTAGCCTAGGCTATACGTGTTATATCGTAATAGCCTAGTTTTTAAAAAAAATGGACATGAATGCCCTATCAAGTCAAAATTTGAATGCGATTAGCTAATCACGACTTCAGAAGTGGGAATAAGGATATGTCAGCACGTGAAGGCAGCATAAGCGGCCTACATCCTTCACATAAAAGCTCAGTCCATGTGTCCTCTGCAGGTTTGAGAGATTGCATAGGCTAGGCTGCAAATACTAATTGTAGCCTATTAATAGGCTAATAATTAATACTAATTCTGGCTTCCTCTGTAATGCCTGGTAATAAATCTTTCAAAAGTTAGGCTATAAGCACTAATAATCCATTTGAACTGACCGTGACAGAAATTGTTTAGAATGCATAGCCTGCTAAAAGCTGTGGTTTGAACAATTTTGAGCAACTCAACTGAATTTAAAGGGCGCAAATGGCTCAGTCCTCCGAATGTCAGCCTCACTGGTTTTCAAGGGCATATCGTACTGATGGGGATTTGGTTAACGGGAGAGGAGGGGGCCTTCTGTGCGGGTCATGACGTCACCATGTCCCGATGTAATCCTCTCGCGCTTGAGTCCTATCAGCAGAGGAGGGCGAGCGCGCGGGGACGCGAGGAAGCACTAATCTCTCCAGAAGGGATCAGCGCAACTAAGACGCAAACGAGACCCTTGAAAACTGCAGCAGAAGTCGATTACGATTAAAACCTGGATACAATCAGTTTTCCGCGATAAACGACAGACGTGACCTCGTTGCGGAATGCAGGAGGGATACGGCGGCAGCTCAAAAGATGCTCGACGGAGAAAATGGAGCATCGTGCTTACGGACACTGTAGTGACATTTCAGTCATTTTGCTTGTTTTGGCGGTGATATTATTTTGAATAAGGTTGGTTGACAGCTTTTCGAAAAATAGTTGATTGTGTAGTTTGAGATTTTTAAAGTGTGTTGTTTACACCTGGTGTAGTCTAAGGGATGCACTACTGCAGAGGTCAGCAAAACGAGTGAGAATCATAACAATGCGCGCCCTTCGGACGGATGCTACCTCTATTGCTTTCATTCTGTCGCCTGAAATGCAATTTCTTAGTAATACGACACCGATTCATTCATTATATGCTTTATTTTAGCCATTGGCATTCTTTTTAAATTCCCAACCGTACTGTCACGGAGGCACACAAATCCCAGAGCCTCAAAAGGAGGAGGACAATAGCCATGGCTGCTTGAATTGAGGCTGCAGAATCATATAACCTACAGACTCCCAGAGCTGCTCTTAAAGAGAGTGAATATAGGCCACTGATTGGCCTGGTCTGTGCACTATATGATTGGACGGTGTTTCACGCGAAATTAAAATAAAACAACATTAAAATGATTATTATTTTAATGTTTTGTCGTCGGCGAGTTGTCAAAACGCATTACGCCATCCCTCTTTGCGGTACTCTTTGAAGAGGAGCCTGCTCTGGTGTGCGCGCGTCATGGAGGGTGGTGACACGGGCCCGCCACTCTGCGTGTTCACGGCGGACCTTGATTTAATATCCATACAATTAAGGCACGCGGTGAATGCCAAGAGAGGGGCCATAAAACGGCAAATCCGTAGCGTTTGGAAAATGAGCAGCAGCACGAGTGATGCGCAGATCCGGAGCGAAGACTGCGCGGTTATTCTCGTAAAGTCACAGAGCTGAACAGGAACTGAGGCCACTTGGGTTGCAGGCGCATGATAGGAATATTAATTTTGGGAGCTGACAGGAATGTGAAATTCCCCTTCTAACTCAAAATACATTACTGTTTTATTTTGAATTGAAGTCTATTACCAAATGTGAGGTACTTTTCAAATGATAATAATGAAATAGATCTAAAGACAGTTTAATTAATAGCTGCTTAATTTGATAGGGATTTGCTGATGTAGACATTGCTCGAAGGAACCATGGGCACAAATGTTCAGAAAATCAGACAAGCAAGACGTTTGGTTCCCATTGCAATCCAGAAAACACTGCAAAACCCAAATCAATTATGCTGGTCAATATTCTAGCCTGGAAAAAAAAAGAATGGCTAATCTATCACTACATTATCATATGTGATCACTATTTGGTCATGTATTGGTAATGGTTTAAAAAAAAACACAGGCCTCTTTGAAATAATGGGATGATTAGATAAAAATACTGTAAAACATCAACTTAAAAGCAGGAAGACATTATTGTGTAACATTTAGTATACATGATTTATTGTTTTCAATTTCTGTTCACTGTTTTAATATGCAGAGCATCTTTTATAACAAGACCTGTCACTTCCTTCAACGCTTTTTTGCTTGCCTGTCAATAAACCCTTATTTCATGCAAATTTGTCGCCTGTCTAGAAATTTTGCTTTAAGTTTATATTTCTGGCTTTCTCCCAAAACTCCACATACTCATCCTATCCTCTTCTTGCAACTATATGGATGTACTGGATACGCAGAACAACACAGCAGTCAATCAATTGAGAGATTCTAAAGGAATGAGATAATTTAACTCTGTTTCAGTGATAAATTCAACACCATTTTAACATATGACCTAAAGGAAATCATATTGCTATGTGCCACATGAGAGTTTGAACACAGTATGCAGATACTCCCATAGTCTATTTACTTGAATTCAGCAGTCTAAGCAAGTGCAAGATGTGCACATGAATAAAATGGGCTACCAATTGTACAACATTCAACCTTTACTGTAAGGCTTACAGCACAATGCTTGATCAACACTTCTTGCTCTCTTCAACTGAGCAATTAATGGTCTTAGACAAGGCAAAGTTGGAGTGTGTCATATATTCTTCGCACTGAAAACGACCAAAAACACAACCTCTGAATTGTGATGACAAAGATGAACCATTTTAAAAATGTGGGCAAAACAAACATTTATAAAGCATTGTTGATTATATTGACCATGAGGGAATTACAGTATTTCGACATTTGTTATAATTAGCTCTATTTCTAAGCTTATTTTACATTGTTCAGAAGTGACATTGACATAAATATATCCTGGGTTATTTTGAGATTCAAAAAATAAACACATAACAAATATATGTCCATCATCTTAAAGTTCAACACGTTTATCCTGTGTTCGTCAAAGGTGATTTCTTAACGTTAAATCCCTTCAGGTGGGCATGAGCAGGTTAAAAATTGATACAGAACTCTGTTTTGTGCATCTTTGTGTAAAAACAATTAGTAGAGTAACAAAAGACAGTCTGTCCAACAAAAGGCAGTAAAAAGAACACCAATTACACCATATAGTATTATTTTAATAATGAGCATGATCAAATCTAAGAACGTGATAGATAGTGACCTTCCAATACAATGCATATTCATTTCAGGGGTGACTTTAAATGTTTGTCTTGTAACTCTTTTTTTAATATTTTTAGTATTTCATATATTTTCATGAATCTTTTGTTATATGACTATAGAAATCTGAAACCCTCACACGGTTCAAGTCCGCTCTCCCACACACAAACACACAAAACAGCAAGCAGGTCCTAAAAAAATCACGCACAGAAACCATATACTCTTTTTTTGTTTTTTCTTACTTTTAACAGTAAATCAGTAACATTAATTTTCAGGTTACACGTTTTGAGGCGTTCTTCGTTATCGTTATAATTATATGATCCTACGTTAAAGCTTAGCAATATACTGAGGACATGGGGGAGGAAAAAAAGCGATAAAATGAAATCTGTTAAGAAAAGACAAGGAACAAAAAAATAAAAATAAAAAATTGAATTAGAGGTGATGCATCTAAAGTGACTTTAAATAAAACGCAGTGAATTGCTACATCTCTCAGATTGGCTTAAAGAAACAGCGACCTCTGCTGGGCGGGGTTGGAACAGTAAGTAGTTACATTTCTGCTCTTTAAACATTAAGCATGTATGGGAACAGAGTCTGAGCACCGGGCTCTGAACCATAAAGAAAACATTAGTTTAACTTTCTTTCTTTTAGTCCAGCCAGTGACAATGTTGACTTCCCTTGGTTAAGGATGCATGGGATGTCGTCTCCCTGATAATGCTGTTTCAATTGAGGTATAGAACAGCCATTATTAAACGGTTTCCGTAGCTTTAAAATGTTAAGGCTCCAAGCAGGAAAAAAAAAAAAAAAAGTGACATAAGTGGCACGTCACTGAAAAAAAAAAAAAAAAAAAGTCAAGTGTTACATAATTCAAAAATATATTTTTTTTATAACATCATCTCATGTCAAGACATTTCATTGTCCCTTCTACGCAGTTGCACGATTCTCCACAAATGGGTTTTCAAACCACTCTGGATCTACAGAATGTAAAACTGGCCTGTTACAGTTACTGATGCTGGAGATGCCCCTCCCCCCGACCAGAGCGGCGTCTGAACACGCCCCCCTCATTCCTTACCTCTGCCATGACTGACATACACTCTACCACCATCCCTGATACACACACACATACATACACGTGTCACAGAATTTACTACCCACTCATGATGAGGAGCAGTGAGGCTAAAGAAACAAACATACAGGATGAAATAAAAGAGTGTGTACAGATAACGGTTGGTCAAAGGGGGGAGGGAGGTATATGAAAACAATACCAAATGATAAAAAAAAGAAAAAAAAAACTATCGAAATGATGACGCAACGTTGAGAGGTGCTAATAGACTTCAGCCCCCACAGGTAAAGCAGGAGGCGCAGAGGCTCGAGTCTGACGCTGGCTGAAGTCACCAGAATTAAATAGAAAAACATAATGATTGTTTATTTTTTAAATTTCATCTCGTGTCCTCTTTAAATTTCATTTTTCAAATGGTCAGTCCTAAAACAACTGCTCATCAGCTGTAGGGGGCAGCCTTCTATTGTTTATTTCGGTTCTGGCGTTCCTGTGGGAGAGAGGGAGAGAAATGGAGGGAGGTCACTTTGATGTACACTTAAAAATCACTTTCATTTCAAAATACTACCACTGCAATCCAACAAAGGGCTCTCACAATTTTTGACTAATAATTTCCATTGAATATTTAAAAACATTTAATGGGCAATTTATTTATTTGTTTATTTTATGTCATGGCAAGAATAGGGTATCAGTTACAATTTAGGTAACTAAATTAATAGATGTATTTATCAGCATATCAGTTTCGCAGTTTTTTCTTTTTTTAACTTTATATGGCTGGGGTAGAGCAGTCTATGGTAATATCCAAACCAAAATTAACTAATTTAAATAACTTTATAGTTCAAATACAGGTTGACAATTTTTTTTAAAAATACAATGATAAACCTCCCATTTCAGTCTATGAAGAATTTAAAGGATACTTCACCACCTTTTCATATTAAACTATGTTATTCCCTTAACTAAGACGAGTTCTTACATACCTCTCTCGTCTGAATGCGTGCACTTAATCGCTCTGACGCGCGCCGACGATCTGATAGCATTTAGCTTAACCCACTAAGCCCAGTTCATTCACTATGGTACCAAACAGAGATCAAGTTAGAAGTGACCAAACACCTAACTGTATTTAAATAGGGAAAAAATGGAGGCGTTTGGTTGCTTCTGACTTGATCTCTGTTTGGTACCATAGAGAATGAACTGGGCTTAGTGGGCTAAGCTAAATGCTATCAGATCATCACCGCGTGTCAGAGTGATTAAGTGCACGCATTCAGACGAGAAAGGTATGTATCAACTCGTCTTAGTTAAGAGAATAACATAGTTTAATATGAAAAAGCAGTGAATTATCCCTTCAAGAAAAGGGATGTCAAAAAGATAAGAGATTATATTAATTCAAAATATGATGTACAGTCAAACGAAAAATTATTCAGACATCATTTTTCTTACTAGAGGGTGCCGGACACTATAGTTAATTTATACAAGTGAGGATAGCAAAATAAAGTAAACTGTGAGCCAAAATTTTATACCCAAAAAAAGTTGATTCAGACACTTTGACCTGACCATGTTTTGCCTAAGTGTTTTTTTCTTTAATTGCTAATGTGACCTTTTACACCACACACTGAAAAAAATTAAGCCATGCTTGGTCATTGGTTGACCAAAATTGGTATTATCTAACTGAATACTTAAATTAAACAGCTGACAGCTGATCGGTTGATTGTTATCCATTGCATCCCTTTCTATTAAAGTTATCTGACATTATCAAGATTAGTTGGTTCTGACACAGTTTAACTGAGTTTGACATATTTTATTACCATTTTCTAAACTATAGCAAATAAACTGTAATAATGTGAGAATATAGGTGTCTGAATAAATTTTGGTTTGATATACGTTATAATATATAAATACTACTTTTTGAACCACCAGCTGAATGAAAATGTAATTTCTTTCATAAATATAGGGGTTACCCTGGTAAACAACGCAGCTAGGCTATTTAGAAATGCAACTAGTTTGCAAGTTTACAGGTATGATATAAACACCATAAGGTAAACATTGTTAAAATTCATCAAAAGAAGATCAATAAGCCACAAAACACGCAAGGCAGTAGAACTTGCATCAATGCCGTGTTTTCACTTTGAAACATGCAGTGCTCACAATTAAATCATAGCCTTTTGAAGTTTAATAATCACATTAAGCCATATCGTGACTCCTGTTGTTTTTCTGTCCCCAAATTTAAAACCCCATGAAATGATAATTAAGACTACTCTTTTACCAATTAAGATATAAAAAAAATGATGGCCTTAAATTTGATACAACTTTGATACAATCTTCTAAATGTTTAAAAGATGGTTACATACAGAAAGATAAACATCTGTTTTAGGTCAATTTAGAAAAAGTTTATTAAAAGGTTTAATATGGATACTTTTCTAAACATCTTTTAGAGAATTTTCAGAGTAAAATTGATGTCTGAAATTAAAAGTAGTGTAGTTCAACAAAATATATTTTACAGTCAAAGGAGTGTTACAGGAGCAGTACGATAGTAATTCTTCAACCTTCAATAAATGGTGCAAATTATAGCCCTTAGCCTATGACACATTCCCGATTTGAGCATAAATATAAACATTTATAAAAATTGTGACTTTTTAAAAATAAGATAAAAAGAATAGCTTACTTGATCCAGTCGGGATCGGTTCTGGAGAGGAGCAGGCTCTAGGTTCTGTCAATGGATATGAAAGAAAGAGTTTAAAATTAATAATTCTTTGAAACAAAGTAAAAAAACATTACAACTTTTTCTTAACCACATTCTCAAAAAAAAGAGCCAAATTTAACAGATTATCTCATCCATAACTTGTCAAAAACAGAAATCAGTAATAACAGAAATCACATTTAAAATGAGCAAACAGAGTGAAGTCAATTTAAGTATGAAGTATTTTTTCTTCCAGTCACCAAAGGTATTACTAATATAATACAATTTATTAGCAGCTTGATACTTGACTAAAGCAGCAGCACATTATTAAAACCACCTCTGTTTGGATGTAGCATCAAAAACAGAAAAATTAAATTACTACAGCATCAATAGCAAACGCAATAAGCATCGACCATTCAAAAAGACCCATGTAGAAGTGCACTGATCACTGGCACCTTCAAACAGCTGTAACATTTACATAGGCAGTTTCTGTGACATGAAAAGTAGCCTGAACCGATCACATGCCGTTCAAAGTTCTTTGGTTAATCGCTGCTTATGGTCATTCACCTCAAAAGGGTCTACATAGAAATATTTTCCTCCGGTATATACACATCTCTAAACCATTAAAGACGATTATAATATATATAAAAACACAACACAACCTGCATCAATATTAGTTCCCAGTCATGTGCTAAACAATGCAGCTATTAAAAATAATCTTAAAAAACCCAGCTGAATTTTCAAGATTAAAGCATGCACGTTACCTTTCTTACCACCTCTTCCTCCTCCTGCCGTTTCTCGTAGTGTGAGAAGTCATCGAAGATAGAGGTGGTGTGTTTATAGGTGGCGATGATCTTCAGCACCTGCTTGGCCTTCTCCAGAGGCACCTCCTGCGTGTCACGGGAGTTGGTCACGGGCTTGTTGTCATTGTTCTCCAGGCGGATGTGCCTGAGCTGGCTGTTGGGCACGTCTTTAACAAACAGCCAGTCCACATCGAATTTGCCCTTCCACTTGTCCTGCGCCCAAACGCCGGCGCTGGTGCCGTAGTCTACAGGCGAGCGCATCTCCGCCACGCCGCAGAAGTGTCCGCTGCCATTGACGCTGAACAGCAGGTAGACGGGACCCTTGCCGTTGATGGCCCGAAAGGCTGAATCCAGCCGCTTGTTACCATGTTCCGTGCTGCACCAGATGGAGTACTTGATAGAGCGGTGGATGTCATCCTCCGAGTAGCTCTTAATGATGAACACCCGGCCGTTTTTCAGGTTCCAATCGAATTCCTTGGGGTTGTAGCTGTGCGCTGCGCGCAGCTTTTCCAGGACCGGGTGGGACTCGACAGCACCCGAGCCCGGAAGGCCGCCTCCGCCGCCGTTGCCGACCCCTCCGCCGCTCGAGGAACCGGTGCTGTCCACGCTGCCTCCCCCGCCATATCCAGGGTTGCGGTTACGCGGGGCAACCCACCGGGTTTGAGGGGGAGGAGCAGGGTTGTGGTTCTGGTAAGGCTGCGGAGGGGGCGGGCCCTGCATCGCCATCTGCTGGGCAAGCGATTGGGCAGAAGGCATGGGGGGCTGAGGCGGGGGCGGCAGCCCGTGTGGGTGAGGTGGTAGGTGACCCTGGGAGTGGAGGGGAGGCTGCTGGTGGTGTGGCGGCAATGGCGAGGCCACTTTAGTCACAGGCCCCTTATTATCCCAAGTGCCGATGTCCATGTTGTGTTTGATGGGCGGTGGGGGCAGGGTGCCTCCAGCCATTGGCATCCCTGGCTTGCTCTTTATCTTTAGCTGCTGAGGCTTGGCTGGTTTGCTAGCGATGGCTGCCCAGGATGTGGGTTTGGGGGGCGGTAGCCCCATAGGAGTCCCACCATTACCCGTGGCCACCGCCGCCACTTGCCCTCCTCCGATAACAGAGCCCACCGTCTTCACCCCAGAACCACCTCCAGTCACGTCGCCGCCGATCTTTAGTCCCACCATGCCCTGCTCTAAACTATTCATACCTGGCGCCTTATTCAAGGTGTCACTGGGGAAGCCCGTTTGCCCATCGGGCACCAGTGTGCCACCTAAAGAACTAGGTGGGTAACTGTAACTGCCCCCATACGCAGAACTCTGAGTCTGCTGGCCCTGGGAGCCACTTGTACCCCAGGCGGAAAACGCAGGATTTTCAGGGAAAAAGTTAAAGCGGTGTGGATAGATGCTACTGCCCAGACCCCCAGGCTGTCCAAACACAGTGTCATGCATGAAGTGATGGTCTCCATTGCTGAGGGGGGCGTACGGAGTGAGGTATGGGATCGGCGGGTCTCCACCGGTGGACCAGGGGGCCTCGCTGAGGGGGTACGGGAAGCCAATCGAGGGGGCATAGTAGCTAGACAGGTATGGGTCGGTCATGGATTGGTAACTGTTATTCTGTGGGAAAACCAGAAATATAGATGTTAGAATTACTAATGACAAAATGCAAACCAAATATACTCATTTCAAACAGGACAAAAACTGATTAAACACGAAACTGCGTAAGCAACACTCCATATTTCTATGGAATTTTTTTAAAACTCCCTCACTAATTAAAAATTATGTTATAAAAATATTATACAGTCAGTTCCTTTTTATATTGTAATGTGGTTATGGTAATGTCCTGGTATTTAAAAAAAAATACAGACCCATTTAGTGGTTAACACAACAGAAAAGAGTTCTTTTAGAAACAAAGTGTGTTTGCATTGACCATTTTACATGCATGTTATACTAAAAATCAAGTATTCTTTTTTCCAATGTAAACATCCTTTAAAATAAGATACATTTATCAGAACAGCAAAGTTATGTAAAAATAACGATACTCATTTTAAAAGAATGTGTGTTAAATAAAATATTTTCTCATTTTTATACCCTAAGACAAACACAAAAACACATTTCTCACCGGATTAGACTGGCCAGTGAGGTATGGTTCAAAGTCATTGTCATGGACTGTTTCCTTCTGATGGAGAGAGCCATTTTGCACTGAAATAAAGAGTGACATTTAAAAGCAGGGTTACTTTTCAGCCACTACATCTGATGATAAACCCAAAGCATGTGCTAAATCCAACAGCCTTCTCTTTTCTGGAAAAAATATTACCTAACCAGAGCTATCCGGTTCACATTTTAGATTTTAACAAATAATAAACAACTACAGTAAGTCACCACACTGATCTCAGTGAGTCATTGACCACATGTTCTGACTGAGTACCACAATACTACAGACACACAGTCATGGATGAAGCAGACAGTCTAAAAATCGCCCAAGGGACACAAATTCACAACTACAGTGGATAAAGCCACAGAATCTATTTAATTTGCTCAAAAGCCAAGCCCTCACACAGGAGCAGTTCTGGACTCCAGGAGGAGGTATATTCTCCATCAGGTGATTGACTGAGCTCTTTCACAACATTTGGAGGATATCTTTAAGAGCATATATGATTGTGAGATTAGATTCCATGCCAGTAAATAAGAAACAATATCCTGGCCGTTTTATTTATTAATCTAGATGTATGTTAAAAGGCAGCTTTTAAAAAAACTTACCTTTAGCGTCTTGCCCTTTGGATGTCTTCCCATTCAGTAGGTGATCAGAGATGGACAGAAACAACAAGACAAAACATTAACACCGTTGAATCGTTGTTTTAAACACAAGCTCTTCGTGCTTAACATGTAAATACTTCCCAATGTTTCATCCTCTTAATCCACATCGACTCCATCAGAGCATCACCAATAAATCAATGCACTATCAGGGCTCGCTTTTTAAAAATAACATTCGTTATTTAAAAAAACGGGGGGCTTACACTGACATTTATTTAGTCAATTATGGTATTATACATGCACTCGGACAGCTCAATATTTCGTCGACCACGCAAATCAGCCCAAGTCCAGAGAAAACTGGTTATAACTCTCGGAAGCTGATGAGAGGGGATTGTGAAAATAAATTAATGAATTAAGAAAACGTCTGTTTGGACAGAGGAAACGCGATGTGATATTCAACGAAACGAGTGGGAAAAAATGCTAAATCGTTAGCCACCGCGCTTGTGAGAAGCAATGAGAGGCAGATGCCCGTAATGTCTCCGCAGAAGCGGCGGAGGCTGCACGCGCATTCCCTGCTCCTCCTAAAGGCCTTAGCGACGCCGTGCCACTCCAACCTACCTGTGGGTCAATACTGGTGGTAGACATAATTCATCAAGAGGGCCTCTTTAGATTCAGCAAGAGTCTTGCAAAGAAAAACTGAAACAGCAGCGAAGGTGCTCGGCGTAACCCGAAGCCCGTGGGTTCCTCTCGGCTCCGTACAGGCTGAACTGCGCTTTTTTCAGCAAGTTCCACGACTTGATTCTGGCGATCCGGTCCTCTCGAGCGCACTAAAAGTCCAGCCTGGGGATGTTTCCGAGAGTATTAGAGGCTCTGCGGTTTTGAGGTTTAATCCAATGCTGTCACAAGCCGTGTGTAAATTAATTTCAAAGTGTATATAA
The DNA here is from genome assembly GCF_024679245.1 of Pseudorasbora parva. Lineage (NCBI taxonomy): Eukaryota > Metazoa > Chordata > Actinopteri > Cypriniformes > Gobionidae > Pseudorasbora > Pseudorasbora parva. The sequence continues at coordinate 29,764,358 of NC_090184.1, forward strand.
TTTTTTTCCTCCTCCCAGCCCGCAGTTATTGTGCACCTCTGTTCACTTCCGCCCAATGGCCGCTCCATCCGGGATCTGTGCGGAGGGACTGACGCCACATGGACCGGGTGGCCATCAACCTGAGAAAATTGGGGGGAAAGTTATTACTGCATACATATCTTATTTATCTTAGTAAATTAATTTCATATTTCATTCTCATAATTACTTCAATAACTTTAAAGTATAGTGTTTATAAAGTGCATTTTTTGGCTTTGACATAATTGGATATGGCTATTAGGGGCCAATACTGCTGTAATTGTTATTTTTTGTTTATTTTAGTGCTGTCAAATTTATTAATCACTTTTAAAAACCCTTTATATACAGGTCGTTCTCAAAAAATTTACATATGTGATAAAGTTCATTATTTTCCATAATGTAATGATAAAAATTAAACTTTCATATATTTTACATTCATTGCACATCAACTGAAATATTGCAGGTCTTTTATTGTTTTAATACTGATGATTTTGGCATACAGCTCATGAAAACCCAAAAATTCTCAAAACATTTGCATATTTCATCCGTCCAATAAAAGAAAAGTGTTTTTAATACAAAAAAAGTAAACCTTCAAATAATCATGTTCAGTTAATCACTCAATACTTGGTCGGGAATCCTTTTGTAGAAATGACTGCTTCAATGCGGCGTGGCATGGAGGCAATCAGCCTGTGGCACTGCTGAGGTGTTATGGAGGCCCAGGATGCTTCGATAGCGGCCTTAAGCTCATCCAGAGTGTTGGGTCTCGCGTCTCTCAACTTTCTCTTCACAATATCCCACAGATTCTCTATGGGGTTCAGGTCAGGAGAGTTGGCAGGCCAATTGAGCACAGTAATGCCATGGTCAGTAAAGCATTTACCAGTTTTTTTTTTTTTTTTGGGGGGGGGGGGGGGGGGGGGGGGGTTGAATCTCTGTGCCAGTCTCCCTGTGTGAGCTGTATGCCAAAATCATCAGTATTAAAACAATAAAAGACCTGAAATATTTCAGTTTTTAACTTTTATCACATATGCAATTTTTTTTAGAAGTACCGGTGTGTATATATATATATATATATATATATATATATATATATATATATATATATATATATATATATATATATATATATATATATATACATACATACATACATACAATATACACCAATCGACCAGGCATAACATCACCTATGTTGGCCCGTCTTTTGCTGTCAAAACAGCCTGACCCATTAAGGGATGGACTCCACCTCCTTTAAGTCCTGTAAGTTGCGAAGAGGGGTCTCCATGGATCAACTTGTTTGATCAGCCATGCAACAAATGCTCGATTGGAGATTGGATTGAAATCTAGGGAATTTGGAGGCCATGTCAACCTCAAACTCGCTGTGCTCCTCAAACCATTCCTGAATCATTTTTGCTTTGTGTCAGGGCACATTATCCTGTTGAAAGAGGCCACAGCCACTAGGGAATACCATTTCCATGGAAAGGTGTACATGCATGGTCTGCAACAATGCTTAGGTAGGTGGTACATGTCAAAATAACAGCCACATGGATGACAGGACACAAGGTTTACCAGCATAACAAAAGCATCACAATGCCTCTTCCAGCTTGCCTTTTCTCCATATCCTGGTGCCATGTGTTCCCCAGGTAAGTGACCTGCCCATCCATGTGATGTAAAAGAAAATGTGATTCATCAGACCAGGCCACCTTCTTCCATTGCTCTGTGGTCCAGTTCTGATGCTCACGTGCCCACTGTTGATGTTGGTGCTTTCAGTGGTGGACAGCGGTCAGGATGGGCACCCTGGCGGTTCTGCGGCTGTGCAGCCACTTACGCAACAAACTGTGATGCACTGTGTATTCTGACACCTTTCTATTTTAGAGCCAGGATAAACTTCTTAAGCAAATTGAGCTACAGTATAGCTCGTCATTTTGATCAGACCACACAAGCCATCTTTTGCTCCCCACGTGCATCAATGAGCCTTGGCCAACCCTGTCGCCGGTTCACCACTATTCCTTCCTTGGACCACTTTTGATAGACAATGACCTTTGCTGACCGGGAACACCCCACAAGAGCTACAGTTTTGAAAATACTAGCTGTCACAATTGGCCCTTGTCAAACGCACTCAAATACACTTGCCCATTTTTTTCATTCTAACACATCAACTTTGAGGACTTGCTGTTCACTTGCTGACTAATATATCCCACCGTGGTGAAGAGATAATCAGTATATTTCCCTTCACCTGTTATAATTTGATGCCTTATTGTTGTATTGTATAGTATATATATATATATATATATATATATATATATATATATATATATATATATATATATATATATATATATATAAACTTTTATGTTGGATGTGATTAATCTCAATTAATCGATTTGACATTACTACATCATTTCTGAATGGGAGTCAATGGCAGCCCTGAACCAGTTAAAATGATGAAAAATAGTAGGAAACACTGGAACCCCACAGGGAGCAGCTCTGCTTCAACAAACCACCCATTTCACAGATGACACAAGATACAACAAGAGTTAAATGTGATGAGTTATTTTTGGTTGATAATGTGTTGCCAGTTTGAAAGTGATGAAGAGGGAACGTTGGATGCTATACAAAAGATGCCATACAATAATTGCAGGTGTACAGGTAAGATTATCAGTCATGTTTTTTATTGTTATGTTGGGAACCTATGATATGTGGGCTACTGTAAGCTGTTGCCTCAATCACGGATTTAAACACAACTTATGTTTTTCTCACTTTAACCATTAGGAGTCAGTCTCATTTGAGTCGAATTGTGGAATTTCCTCGATAGCACAAAGCTACACTGTGTGATATTTCCCCCCATCTGGCGGTGTAAAGGTATATGACTATCCAGTGAATATTAGTTTCTGTTCCTCTCAATTCTGATTTTCACTCCTACGGTGGCCGATTTAGTCCAAGATTAACATGGCTTCCAGTTCGACCTCGTCCATGAGTGCCATCGACTGTTAAAACGCGAAAGGCGAAGCTTGAATTTTTGGGTATGTCCCTCTTTGGCTAATGTACTTTCAAGATGGAGGGGCAACATGGCGACCGGCATTCGAACCCCTCACCTGTATGTATTTTCAATGGAATATTTTAAACTTACGAGAATACTTTATTACTTGAAAGAAGTAAATATACATTAATGAGCACATATATATTTTTGAAAGAACTAAGTGTTTTTAGCTAAGAATAAACTAAAAAATGACACAGTGAAGCTTTAATGAAAGTGATTATTCATACAAAATGTGGTGTTTTATATCAAATATTTATTAAGATATGCACTACATGTATAACTTAAGGAAAGAAAATACGATACGACTACAGCTAGCATTCAAAATACAGTTTTCAGTAAATGTATTTACATACAAAATGAGGTTTGATGTTCTGTATGTTACGTTTTTCTTTGGGTCATTAAGATACAGAGCACTAACATGCAGATATTATAATTGCGCTCTCCCATACTCACACAAATATGGCATGTGTTACTGGTAGTAAAGGAGACAGATGTACATCATTAAAAATTAAACAGCATTTTGCTGTGTACTAACATAAGTGCATGTAAGCAATTAATTATTATTAATTTAATCTCCAACATTAAACCTAAAGAAATCTCTGCATTGTTTAAACTCTTCTGATCTGAACAAAATGTACAAAATATAGCATTTGAAGTGTAAAATTAGAAGTCCCAGGCTTAAACAGTAGGCTAGAAAAAAGAATTCGCAGAGGTAGGTAGCAAGAAGTTCAGAATAAAGTCATGAAAATGTTTTATAGAAAAATCACTTTCTGAAAAAAAAAGCAATATAAATGCTTGTGAGGTTAATGGTTGTATACTTTGACTTTGTGATGGATAGATATAGAAGCCTTTTGACTGGAGACGCATGTTTGTAAGGAGAGTGTTTGCGTGCATCAATCTTATTTTCTTAATTTTGTGTGTGTATGTGTATACATATTTAAATCATTTAAAATCCATCTGATCTGATTTCTGTCCTTTTCTGCAATATCTTCCCACTCTCAATGTTCTTTCAGATGTTGACATCTGGCCACTGTCACTTATACAAATCTGAAAAGCAACACAATGTAGATACAACATTATATTCACGTGAAGTAATATCAGTTGCGAATATGAATAATTGAAACATAATCAAAAATGACTTAATAAACAGATAAAAGGTAAAACACAAGGAAATGTATTTTACAAACATGTGTCTTCCTCTTCATTGAAGATACTGACGATATAGCAGGCAAATACAAATCCCAGAGCCTACATACAAACAAAGCAACAGATTAAGTCACATACACGCCACTTTTTTTTGCGAGTATCTGTGATTTTTTGTATTTGTATGAATGTATCACAAAACTTAAAGCTGAAGAATGAAGTGTTCATATTAAAACTAAGGTATGTTTTTTAATAGGTTTGCATGTTATTTTGTAAGTTATTTAAAACTTGTTATGGCTGACACAACAGCATTTCCTTAACAACAATCATTATTTCTCTACACTTCCGCTTTAAATGACAATGACTTGATCCGTTTTAGGTTCTTACAGAAATGAACAGTTGCAGGGCGCTGTGCATAACCTCGATGTACTGATACTCCAACAAGCAGTTCAATTCAGAGACTAGCGCAGGACTGTCCAAATGCTGCCATCTTGTGGTCGGGAGGTTTCTGTTCCCACAGCCCGGACCATTGTCCTTCCACCATGAACGGTGAGATGAAATTCCCAGTGACAGATAATTACTGTCCTATAACGGCACATCACAGAAATGCCTTAACAGTTTGAATTTTCAGAAAACATTATTGACTTTAATGCTGTAGTACTGAGGAATCATAGAGTGTAAGTTTAAAATCCCAGTTTAATCCCATTAATCCCAATATAGGTTGTAAACCTATATTACAGAGATGATATCATACCAGTGGGATGAATGTATGTGAACTTGGTTTAGCACTAGACTGACTCATATGAACATTCCCATTAAAATGTGTCTCTTTACCTTTGATAGCCCTCCGAGGTCTAGATAAAGGCAACAGATAAAGATATTCCAAGTCACCCAAAACACGGTCCAGACTATATACTAAAAGAAAAGGAAAGGACACATAATGGTCATCAGAGATATTAAAATGTAAAACCAGTAATATCATGTAATATTATTGCAATTAACTGTAATTAATAAAAAAATAATAATCAAAATTAATATTTCCGTGTATATTTTAAATGTCATTTATTCCTGTGATGTCAAAACAGAATGTCACATGATCCTTCAGATATTATTCTAATATGCTGATCTGGTGATCATGAAACATTTATAATATTGTCTGGAAACCAGGATACATTTTTCCAGGATCATTTGATTAATACAAAGATCAAAAGAACAGCATTTCATTTCATTGAAACAGAAATATTTTGTAACAATATAAACGTCTTTACTGTCACTTTTGATCAATGAATCTCATTATCCCAGGATATTTATTTACTAATTTTCTATAAATAAATAAAAAATATATAATTCTAATTAAATTAATCATATTGATTTATTTAGTTAATACATTATTTCAATTTCAGAAATTAATGTAAGTATTTTTGTAATGTGATTATATATAATATTAGTATTTTACAAATAATATTTATAATATTACAATTATTGTACTTATTAGATTCAAAAGTAAAAAAAAGAAAAGAAGAAGAGATAAATACTGTACACACCAAAACTACATAGCGGGGCTTATACTGGACTGTCCCAAACAAGCCCAATATCACCACAATGATGTGCAGGAAGTTGACAAGGATGGGCGCCCACTGGTAACCTAGAAAATCAAACACCTGTCTCTCCACAGCAGTGATCTGGAGAGAGAAAGACAAGAGTATGATATGAACAAGATCTCTACATACTGTGGAAACAATAGCAACGCCAGTTTCTTTGCATCTACACGACTAAATAAAAACATCATACAGCCCCAAACACAATCATAATGTAGACCCCATCTCTTTTTCCCAGAGACACACAATCAAAACCCCCACCTCTGTTTTTTTTCACATGCTGGCTTTTTACTCAGGGTTGCCAGGGTAACAGAGCCAATGGGGTACAAAGCTTGTGACAGAAAAATAGAGAGTGAGAGGTGGAGAAAGAGAAAAGGAGGGGAAAAGGTTGAGCGAGAGGAGATGAGGGCTCTCCTTGGAGGTCAGAGGCTCAGTGAGGGGAGATGTATGATTCAGAAGGGAGGTGCTGGGTGTGGGGGATGCTGCTCCTTTCATAAAGCTTCACTGCAGCAGTCATAAACCCTCTCTCTTGCTGCCACTAACCACCCATCCCCCATGCAATCTCTCTCTGTATGCCATACTGCTGTGTACCAGCTGTTCTCAGAGGTTCCACCTCAAATCAACCATTCGTAGCATGTCTTCCCCAGTCCCCATCCACTGTGTTCCAGCACTAGCTTTGTCGACTTTAACGAGCCAAACATAAAAACATAAAACTGTGAGATGTTTCGAAGATACAGTTGAGCTATCCCCTCTTGGTAATAGACATCTGCATTAAAAATCAATTTACAGCCTCAGACCATAAAGTATCACTATCAATCCTGGTATATCTAATATGTAAACAGTGCCCAACTCATTTGGAATATTTAAAAGAGAACTGCACAGCAACAGTTGCAGAACCTGTTGATATATACATGAAGGATGAATGTTCAGCCAAGACAAAATCGGACATGGTATTGCAGACATGCTGCAAGACCTCTCTTTTTCTATTCACTGGCTGTAATAGGTGTGAAATAGTGAACTGAATTCGTTAAACCGATTAAACCATACAGCTATGTTTTCCTTTTTGAGCCAACCTGAGATCAAATGTGTAAAAATGTAAAGACTAATAACTGCATGCCTCTGTTCTGCTCTGTCTCACCAAATCTTCATCATTTATTAGGTGACTTAAAAATCGGGTGCTATATAGAAAACCCTTTTAGTCCAAATATGATGCCATACATATATATATATATATATATATATATATATATATATATATATATATATATATATATATATATATATATATATATATATATATAACCAAATAAGCATTTTTGATCTCTATTTCTTTCTCTCACACACATACTCAAACAAACAATAGGAGAAAAAAATGACCAAACGTTTAAACTAAAGTTAAAAGCCATACAAAAGTTAAGCAGAGTAGGTGTTCAGACCACAAGTACAACCACTGAAGGGAAATAACACAACAAGGACAATCCAATATATCACTTTATGTGAGTGGAGAAAACAATGTCAACAATGATACAGGACAGTGTAACACATTACAATGGATACAGAAATGAGAGAAAAAAATGAACAAAATATTATCAAATATACAAATACACAAAAATGTGCACAATAAACACAATATATACAAAGCAATATACTGTACACTTGTTATTTGCACTTGCAGTTCTCATTTTGTGTGTGCAATATTATAAACATGTATTATAAAATGTGTATCATAGATTATGAACTAAAATGTAGTTATGTTTGTGCCATTTCACAATAGGCCTACTACAATATTTATCATAATAGTCCCATAACTGTCCAAGCTTGTTTATGTACAGGGTAGTATATTCTGAGGTAAAAATTCCAACATAACCTACACAAAAATATGTATACTAAGCTATAAATGGTAAACTATTTATTTGTGGCTCAAGACTTGAGTTTTTTCAAACAATAGACGATTTAAAAGGATATGCAGACTTTAGGACGAGATGTACAGAAACTAGTCTCAAAGTTAATATCAAAACGTCTTGTGTTTTTATGTTTTTATATCACACATATTCAATAAACGGGATACAAAATTGTAAAGAGGTGACGCTTGTTTACAATTCTGTAACACACTTACCAGCTGAAGAGCGCAGAAGAATATCAACATACACCTCCCCGAGCAGCAACCCATCTTCACTGTTCTCTCCGGTATAAACGTCAACTCAAAATGGTCAATAAAACAGATGCATTTTGAAGATCCTCAGTATTTACTCGAAGTATTTTTCTCTATGCCTCCTTTATAATGGTCTGTGATCATAGCTGTACATCGCGGTTAGGGTTAAAACATGAAGCGGTGTGAAGAAGTGGGCGGGGACAGAGGGTGATATCGGGGTAAATAAAATGGGGTGGGTCCTTAAATATAACAGCCACCACCTCCTGGTGCTTTGTTGAGAGGGAGCGGCAGGTGGAGCACTTGCCGCTGGGAGAGTTGGAAACTAATCAGCTTATGCACCTTAATTTTAGATCTGACTACCCTTTACGTGACTGTTTTAAAAAAAAATACTCAGTTCATGTAATATCTTCTTGCGCTGAAACTTGCTGAAAAACACCTTAAACCATCTTAAGCTCAGTTTTTTCTGTTATCTGGTTTGTGCTTCCCAGCTATACACCATCTGAGCACTTGCTGGCCAGACTGTGGGAGACCAGCTAGACCAGGTAAAACCAGCAAACCAGGTTGGTTGTGGCTTGTACTTACTTTGTTTTGCTTTTTTATTTCAGGGTCAAATTTGAAAGACAAATGATTTATGTAGAATCCCAATTTGTAGAGATTGTTTCCCCAGCGTAAGGGATGTTTTGCAGTACGTTAGCAGCAGATCCTTTAAGTCCTGTAAGTTGTGATGTGGGACCTCCATGTATCGGACTTGTTTATTCAGCACATCCCACAGATGCTCGATTGGATTAAGATCTGGGGAATTTGGAGGCCAAGTCAACACCCCAAACTCAATATAGTGCTCCTCAAACCATTCTTGAACCACTCCAGGTAAGTTCTGATACCTTTCTATCAGAACCAGCATTAACTTTTTGAGCAATTTCAGCTTGTCTGTTTAATCAGACCACAAGGGAGTGAGCCTTGGCACCCTGTCACCGGTTCAACCACTGTTCCTTCCTTGGACCACTTTTGATGCCTACTGCAGACCAGGAACACCCCACAAGAGCTGCAGTTTTGGAGATGCTCTGACCCAGTCATCTAACCATCACCCTTTGGCCCTTGTCAAACCTGTTTCAATCCTTCACTACGAACAAAATGTTCACTTGCTGCCTAATATATCCCAACCGCTAACAGGTGCTGTGATGATAATCAGTGTTATTCACTTTACCTGTTATAATGTTATGATAATCTGTGTACATTTCAGCTTGTCCTCACATAATTGTTTTATAAGTACAAAAGACTTATAATGGCTTTTCACATTCTTTAATTTTGTAATTTCTATATAGTCCCTGTTCACTACACGATTAGAGCTTGGACATTCTGCTTTAGGAATTCTTGTTTTGTGTTCCATGGAAAAATGTCACACGGGTTTGTAATAACGATGACAGAATTTTGTTGTACTCCTTTTACTTACATCATCAAACACTGAGAACTCAAGAGAAACAGAAAATCCAATGCTGAACTGCACCATGCAGTTTTCTACACACTTGGCTTCTTTTTTCTTTATAAAGTAATTAAGATGTCAGCCCTGAGGTTGCATTTTTCATAATTTGGATGCCCCCTACTTGACTAGCCCCTGCAGTGCCCAGCCATGTTCAGCACATCACCCACCTGAACACAGCTGCCTGCTGCAGTGAGTAGCTTACTGCACGGTCCGTAGTCCCACAGATGGTGATTAACAGCAGGGGGCAGGGGTTTAGGTCTGTGTGTCTCAGTATGTGCTGATAAACAAATTTACTACCTTTCGAGATAGAACTGTGTTAGATTGGTGGGTTGGCACCTAGAACATGTTTGTGAATCTTTGTTCCCTGTTTGAGCATGTTAAGTATGTCTCTGTGTTTGTGTAGATTCTTGTTATTTGATTAAATGCCGTGCTAAATAAACTAACATTAAAGGAACGGTTTCAACAGCGAGAAGACACTATGTACTCTTTAAAAAAATGAATGGTCATTTTGGCATCAATGGTTCCACGAAGAACCTTTTACTTTCCATTATTCTTTATGGAAAAAGGTTCTTTACATCACTAAAATGTTCTTCACACTAAGAAAAAAAATGGTTCTTTTAGGAACGGTTCACTGAAGTTCTTTGAGAATGCATAAATGAAACTCCCTTCTGAAACCTTTTGTATGAGTATAGTGTTGGCTATTGATCAAGCTCAACCATTCAACCCAAGTTATTGTAAAAATGTGCATTTATTTTGTAATTCATTTTACATGGTTATGTATAACTCCCTAGAAAATGAATGAACAAATACAACTGCTCATATGAAGTACTTTTAAAGTGTGATGAATGATAGTGAATAATATGGTAATCATTATATAGCCTACTTATGTACTTTTCAACCACCATTGGCTGTCATACCTATAGTGGCCGCGCAGTGGCGCAAAACGCGAGCTCCAAATGCCAATGGAGTGGGCACCGCGCTGTCATATGGTACTGTCGCCGATGCTTGAGACAGGATTGAGGCTTGAGGAACCTCTGAGGCTTAACGGAGGCAGTCGTGACTTGGTCTTGAAATAACAACCGAACCTCGACTTGGAATAACCCAGCTGTGCGCTTACACCTTTCGCCTTGTGAGCATCGCGGCATGCACGGGAACAATGGGGATGGTCAGAGGTTGCGCTGAGGACGCCAGATGCCATACCGCACACATGTCCTCCCTAACGTACAAATCCAGGCTCAACGCAGGTTATTGATTATGCTTGCGGGGTCCGACCGGGAGCCAGACGTTTCAGCAGCAGCAGCAGAGAGAGTGCAGCGAGGTGGAAACTGCGCGGCGACGCGCCCCCTGAATCCCTAAACCGAGTGAGTATCTTCAGCAGCATCATACGGCTCTCGTCTCACTGGCATGCACTTCTGCCTACGTGCTGGCCATACAACGGAACCCTGTATTAAACGCATATCAGATTATATAGCATGATCATTTGCTGTTGGATGTTGGAGGAATACGCGTTGGGTTTACATGATATTAATGACTCGCATCATATAAGTCAGAAGACACGTGTGCAACAGCTCCAGTGTAGCCGCATTACCCTTTGTGATTCGACGCTTAATTAAACGATTTATAAGCAGGTTGTGGCATACTCTCTCACTCGGAAGAAACCTAGAACTGCCCAGTATCACATTTAATAACGTGAATTATGGAATCAATTAAGAGAGCAGCGAGGTTTATTTGTTTCCCTCAATTAAAAGGGATTTCGATGGAAACCTCCTGCCGTCTGCTGTGGGAGCTGGCCTCGAGGAGGACGCGCCTGCACTGCGCGTGCATTTCCACTTTGATCTTGTGAGATTATTTCCTGAGTGCATCAGTGATTGGCGGGACAATACCCACGGGGGCAACGAATTACTCGTGCTGAATAAGAGGTCGACCGCTGCGGGCCATAACATATCATGCATTCGCTCTACATAGGCTATCACGTATGCGAGACCGGAAAACAATGCATAGTACGGCGGGCATACCTGACATAGCCAAACAACAGTAGGCTATTTCAGTTGTAACAGAGCTCGTTTTAAAATTCATATGGAGCAAATTTTTATAATATTTATTTTGCTAACCTGTTGTGTCTGAATAAACCGCCGCAGTGAAATCTGACTGATCTCCTGTCTGCAAAAACAGGCGCAGTACTTTTCAGATGATGTCTAATTTGGGCACGAGACCAGTCAATAAGCTCACCGAACAAGTTGAGGAGACGCGCACTGATTTAAGTGTCACTCACCTGTACGTGCCACAAAAAAGTGACTTAACAGAACACAAATGTCTTTAAACTCGTCGGCATTCATTTTGTTAATTAATATAGGTGAACAAATTGTTTAACCTTACATCCATCCATTGGCTCACTTCGTTAACGTCATTTTTTTGTGCGTACGAGCCAAACGCATTCTTCCACCCCACGCCTCTATGCAAAACGGAATCTCTTTCGTAAACGTTTATCTTCATGTGAGTCATTCTCGTTCAGATAACTCGTTTAATTATTAAAACACTCTTTCCGGAATTATTCAGTCATTATTTTGTCGTTCTAACGAATTGGTTCACTGATTCACACGTCAAAATATAGCTTAGAATGCTAGCCTAACGATGTAATTTGCTTTGCGAATCTGAATGAATCTTTTTGTGAACGATTCAGAAGAATCGAGTGCTTTTAATTAATTAAATAACCAACACTAGTGTAGAGGGAAGACTTGTAGATTCAAACTGTTGATGCCTACCTGTCATGCATATAAAAGACAGCAGGTGAGGGTTCTGTGTGTCATGTATGCAAGTTTGTGAGAGTGGCTGCAATGAATCAGACTGGGTCCAACTGCTCAATCATATAAACTTCCTGTTGATAGGTGGAGACTGAAACAGATATGAATGATGTCCCCAACCATGTATCAGAGAAAGCAAAAAGGATGGTCTATGCTATCCAATCACCGAAAGAAAAATCCAACATTGGCTCACGGTGTAATGTCTGGAGTCAGGAGGGGTGTACTACTATTTAAGACTTGAATCACACGCCTTGGTTTGTCACATCTGAAATGTGTTCAATTTCCGGAACCTCTTGTTTATCCTGAGGTGGCCTACTATGTGAACAGAGCCTTAGAGAGAACCGTCAGAGATTTGCTGTAGGTCTGTGACGGTGTGATAAGGCCCCGCAGGCAGACATCCATTAAACTTGAGGCTCTGCTGAAGATACTGTGAACTGCAGAGAAGTTCCTTCTCTCAGCCTTATCGTGGAGCAGATGAGTGGTCATAACTCCTCACAGGAGGAAACATACACTGCCTATATCTGTCCTTGAACATTTGTGTTTGTGCCGTGTGCATATTTGTGAATTTGTTTCTGTGGGTTTTTTAGACCTGCAATATCAGAAGAGCATTTGAAAAGTGATTGCATGAAATTACAATTACAAAATACATTTTAATTTGCCCCACTTATAGTTACATATTGAGTCCAGACAGAATGTTTGCTGACTTAGTTTGACAATGAAGGCCATGTAGAAGAGACCCTTTCTGATCAAACCAGAGTGATTGGCAGCTATAGCAAAACTCTCCACAGTCTCTTAGCGAGAGGTCAGAAGGTCCTTGTCTCCTTTATACAAAGGCCATAAGGGCAGGAATCTCTTGTGATCTTAAAATCTGGTATTTTCATTCATGTGTCTTTACAGTTCAGCACTAAAGGCTGTTCATGACACCACTAATTTGTTTACATCGTGTGGTGTGTGTGTGTGTCCATTATGTTAGGTTTTTGAAATGGCAGATGAAATTAAAGGTCCTGTTCTTTGCGTGTTTTCGAAGCTTTGATTATGTTTACAGTGTGCAATATAACATGAGTTCATGTTTCGCGTGTAAAAAACACAGTATTTTTCACACAATTTATTTATCTGTACAGCGCTGTTTCCTCTGTCCTAAAAAGGCCTGATGATTTCCTTGTTTCTATTAAGGCCCTCCTAGTCCTTCAGAAACACGTAACGAGTTCTGATTGGGCCAACGCTTCCCGTGTTGTGATTGGACAGCAGCTTAGCGCACTTTGCCCGGAAAGGTCCCGCCTCTTACCATAACGGGGAGATGCAAGCGCTGAATGCGCGCTCTTCTCCACGTGGGAGAGCAACAAGACCACGCCCCCTATTTTGCGTGTTCTTGTGGGCGGAGGGTTAGTCAACAAACGGTTCTAGTGATGTCATTACATCCCTGCACTTCCTGCTGTAGTCCAAACCGGCTGTTCACTGTAGGCTTTGAAAGGGAACTTCTGTTAAATAAAATATCTGGCTTGGCATTGAACTTTGAGCTTTATAATTTTACAGGTATTATTTATGCTCTAACAGCAACATTACACACTAACTAAAGTTTGAAAGATGGAATCGCGAAGAACGGGACCTTTAAAGGGTTACTTCAGCGATTTACCATATGGCAACTTTTGAAATGAATCCCTATGAAAGTTAAAGGACAACTCTGGCGAATTTTTAAGTGTATATTTATCGTTATATCTTTGTAAGTACAGTCTATAGAAGAAAAAAAAAACGAACCGGATTGGTGCGTGCAACACGGAGTTATTACAGTTAATGCCCAGAGGCCCCCCCCCCCCCCAGCTAAAACAGCAGCTTTGGGGGCATGCACGTCAAGGGTGTCTTTGTGCCTCTTAACAGACACAAAATGCAATTAAAATGTCTGTCCAACATCAACAGGTCCCTCATACGACAACAAGATGTGTTTAGCCACTTAGCTATTGTTTAAATTCACCTGTTTTAGCCGGCTAGCTGTGTCTCGCGCTGAAGTCACGTGGGAACGCAGCGATAGCCAGTCCAGTTGGTAAGAGCATCATGTGTGTGCTCAAATTATTTAAAATTACTGCACATCTTTCCTCAAGCCGGGTGTGCCCAAATGGAAGGATAAATAAAGTTTACATTACCCACACAGTGGCTGCACCCGTCTTTAACCACGGAATGGCATTTTTCTTCAACCGGCCCGGCTGTATTGTGTCTTTGTAAGTTAGTCAAGTGTTCGTTAGAAATTTTTACAATTCGGAAAGGCACAAACGCAAACAATTTCTTCTTCACTCGTGAGCCCGATCGGATCATCCATAGATATCCATAAGAAAGGCTAGATGTCTTACGGCAGTCACCATCGTCATCACCGGCGGCCATCTTGTCACACCGGCGGCAAGCTTTCTGTCGGGCTCTGTGGAACCTGATGTAAGATGAGTGATCTGTACCAACATAAATACTCTTATTTCGCTGAAATCTTGACGGATTTACAAATGGTTTGGTTTCTTACAAACGTTATTAACATGGCTACAAATCTGGATGCTTTAACACGTTGAAATTGCAGCTTTTCATTTCGATAAACGACTTAATCGTGCAGCTTGTGTAAAAAAAAACCCAATATTCTAGCCGCTATAACTCTGTGCCACTACTTTACACAATTATTCTGCTTGTTTCCTGAGAAACTACAGGGTCTCAGCTTTCTAAAGAGGTAAGGCATTTGATGGTAGGCAAAATTAGGTGGGAAAAGTGATCTCTGAAGTAGGCACAGTGCAATGTAGGGGGGAAAATCCTAGTAAATTGCGTTTTTGAAGTTAAAATAAACTTAGTTTGCATGTTTTTTTTAATTTTATATTTAAATACAAATTATTTTATTATTATAGTGATATTCGTATTATAAAGTGTATATATATATATATATATATATATATATATATATATATATATATATATATATATATATATATATATATATATATATATATATATGTAGCTTATATATAAGCTATACCAGCTCTGAAAAAAATCAGAGCTGTATATATATATATAATGTGTGCGTGTATGTATATATATATATATATATATATATATATATATATATATATATATATATATATATATATATATATATATAATATTTTTGCACAGTTTTAGTAGCCTATATATTGATTTAATATAAAAACCTTGTGTGTGTGTGTGTATTCATTGCACCTATCTGTTCTGTTCAATGTTACTTTCATGTTGAAGTCCATGGTTATAATTATTCAGAAGTATGTAGTGGCATAACTACATCTCTGACATTTATAACAAACGAAACAGCTTGAAAAGCGGTTGAAATTTGAGCAAGTTTTGGTTATTTAAAAGTACATGCACCATTAAAACACACTGTTACGAGTGAGTGAGCTGCCTCTGACAAGATGTCCGCAAGTTGTGGACGAGACATCTACGTCTGGCTCCCGGTCGGACCCCACAAGCATAATCAATAACCTGCGTTGAGACATCTCATCTTTATTATGGGTATCTATGGGATCATCATTTTTAGTGAACCGGGCAAACCAGTTCACCAGATCGGACTGAATCGTTCTAAACGGTTCGCGTCTCAAATCAGTGCTGACCACACACGTTATTTTAGTTACTCACTTTCTGACATGAGTGACAGTCCCTCCGAATATAAATAAACTAATGTCTTGGATTATATGTTGTAACTCCAACCGTTCACTGAACTGAGTCATGTTTTGCTGAGAGATCTGATGAACTCACGAGCAGCTGATACTGAGCATGTTCACACGTTATTGAACAGACATGTTCAGTTTTTAATAGTAGTGTCTGTTCTCTAGCTGAACTGATTTTATGAAAATGAACACAGTGGAAAGGTGAAGTGATCCAGTAATCCAGCAGTGGCTTTGGGAGTGGCCTCGTAGGACAGCGAAGCAAATGCATTCTGGGAGATGTGGTATTTCATCCACATGAGACAAAAATACATTTTTTGTTTTTTATCAGTCTAGAAGGCACCAAATTAAAAAAATAATCTCACATTTCTACTAATGACCTAGTTTAAATACAAAGCTTAATGCTAAAATCACTGAAGTAACCCTTTAACTTCCTTGAAGGCGGGTAATCTGTTAAAGTTTAAAACTATTGGATTTGGCAAGAGCCACTATGGATTTGCCATAACCAATCGCTAATGTTTGGTTGTGACATATCTTAAACCATAGCGCACGTCATCAACGTCATCATTCTCATCCACTCCCTCTTGCTGATTTGACCAGTTAAAATTTGACCGGAGAATCCCAGAGAATATACCACAATGCCTGACGGAGTACTAACCCAAAATGAAAATTGAGCGGAAGTACGTAGGAGGGCAGAGCCAGGCTAATAAGTGCGCTCTCAGAAAATAAGGTACAGTGTTGTCACTGAGGCGATACCCTAAGGTACAAAAGTGAAAAGGTAAATCTTGTACCTTACACACCCCTAAATGGTACATATTAGTACCTTAAAAGGTACATATCAGTCCTTTAAGAGTGCAAATTAGTACCTTAAAGGTACATATTTGTACCTTTTTGATTTTGTACCTTAGGGTACTGCCCCAGTGATAGCAATGTACCTTTTCTGACAGTGTGAAGTGTAATAGTTCTAATGTGTTGCGAGTGTCTTTTAGTTTTAGAGGATTGCTATACAATTGATAGGTAGTTGCTATACAGTTAATAGGATGTACAGTTGCTTACCCTCAAGTTTGGTTATACATGCTTCTTCAATGTGAGTCGATGGAATATCTTCATATTTTCATCATATTCAGTTAGCATTAGCTGTGAGTGTAAGAAGTATCAGTTCCACCGGTCATTTATACTAGTTCTGGAATAAGTTATTTTATCTTATACATTGCAGTTATATAAAGGTGGCGCTGGGGAGTTTGGCTTAAAGAATGCGCATGTTTTAAATCCAAGACAAGATGACAGAGGACACCCTGTTTTACCGCTTGCTCCTGAATAAATCATTTAACATCCCTCATGCTAACATGCTGCTCAGGGGAGACTTAAGGGCTGTTCACACATGCAGAGATTTACAACAAAGAAGCGGAAGTCTTTCATTTTCAATGAGAGTTCATGATTTCTGATGACATGAACGTCAGCGACAGAAATTGAGCTTTCAAGTCGAGTTAAAACATGTTTTTGGGTCATATAATCATTTGTCGTCATAATTTTTGTAGTTTACATTCCACTTATATTGTGTTATACCCATTCCCCCATTCTTTTTGCGAATGTAGAACGGACAGAAAGAGAAGGAAAAGATTGAAAAGGGGAAAAAACGAGAGGGGGAGGAGACGAGAGTCATGTCTCGGGGGTTTGGGGGGACGTGCCAGTTTCTCTCTGACTGAAATCTAGGGCTTCGCAGTAATTAAAACATGCCATTCCCCAATCTCTCTCTGTTTCTCTGTCTTCTTCCTTATTCCTGAGCTCTTTACAGACACAATCTTTCTCTTTATTTCTCTGGGGAAGTAATTGACTGGAAAATAGAAGCTGGTGTCTGACATACAGATGGAGACCTGCCATTGTTACACGATCCAATTTAGTCTTCCTTAAAGCAATGAGATTTATTTCATACAAAGAAAGGAAAATAAAAAGTATTAATCATGTGATTGTGACCTGGAGTTACTAAAGTTTGGACATGCTGAGGCTTCATGAAGGACCTGTAAGCTTTTGTTGTTTGATATACCTGCAATTGCAGTCAATAACCTTTAGGGTGCAGAAGTTTAAGCATTGAATATGCACCTGCTGGTAAACTATCTAGACTCAATAAGCATCTTTCGTCAATATATATATATATATATATATATATATATATATATATATATATATATATATATATATATATATATATATATATATATATATATATATATATATATATATATATATATTATTTATTTTTTTTATAGAAGATTTTTTACATTAGTTGATACTAGAGATTAAAAAAGTAACCTTGGAATCTCAAAATTAATATCCTAATATTTTTATACTGCACCTTATAATGTTGTGTAATGTGATTCTGTTATAATTGTTTGGCATTTTTAGAGTTTTTAATTTTTATTGAGACAAAGTAGGAGGGTTATATATATCCTCAATGTATTGGTTGTCAGCCATATCATGAACATGATTACTGACTTTTCAATATCAGTGTTATTTTAGTATTATTTCTGTACTTTTGTAGTATATATGGGAATTTTAAATGAGCTTTTTAATAGTTTAATACTCTAATACTTTCAATATATTTCTATTTAGCTTTCATTTACTTTTATTTCAGTTTTATTTCAGGCTAGGTTACAACTACAGGGCGGGTCAAATAGACATTGCTCGCAGGCAGCCAATAAAGACCATAGGCTTCAGGCAATATGCAAATTTTATACATTGTTATTTAGGTATGTAACATTGCTGATGACTTGTTTTAGCAGATCATTATTGTTTCTTACTTTTAGGAGTATAAGTTTATTTGTGGTGCATCTGTAAAACTTTGCAGACCTTTTACATTCACAAACAGCTATATTACACACTGCATGAAAGGTAATATCATGATGGGGCACTTTAATATCTGTACATATAGGGGCCTGACTCCAGGAATCTGGAATATTTTACCTATATTAACAACATGTTAAACATGTTTACTAAATTAATTTAAACTGTAGTCAATAATTTGCGTGTAGTCATTAATTGCAGTAATAGATCATGACTTCTGTTAGTAGCTCTCAAGACTGGAGGGCTTGTTTCATTTGAGTTTCAATTTAAATTGTGTGGTGGATTGAAAGTCTCCAATTAAGAGTGAACAGGATGTTTTCGTTTTGCTTGGTCACATTAATCAAATATGAAGTGGTAATAATTTTAAGAGGATTGTCCTGGGTATCCTAAATTGCGCAACATTAGCTGATTTTACCAATTACATAGGATTTTGTCTTGCTGTAATGAGTTGGTTTTCAGAAAGGCAAATTAATCAGTTGGAGAATAAAGACAGGGACTATGTATCAGAGACGGGCTTTTGCTTCTTCCCAAACAGTATCCATGTAATTACACAGGAAACAAGCTCTTTACTGTTTAATTAGCCCAGCAAAGACAAGATGTAGATTTAGCCACAAACTCCTCACATTTGCCAAGTCCGACTCAGCCCAAAAAGTGTGATTGGAGTTTAACTGTTTGTCTTCTCAGTGCTATTTTTGAGAGATGGTTGTAATTGAACCATGAGTCAACACATATGTGTGTGCATGTATATGTGAGTGTGTGGACTAAAAGAGCCATAGTCTCACGAACACCATAAGGTCCAGTTTACACTGCAACTTATTCTGGCCAAAAACCACCCACATAAAGAGGAACAGACCAACACATATTGACAAGAATAGTGCCATCTTTGGTTGAGACTAAATTTTTATAGTATGCCAGTTATTAGAAGAAATAATCAATGTAGTAAGCCATATATCACACTGTAATGTTGCTTAAACGGTTAGTGGGTAAATTATCCCATAAATTACACAGCATCTATAATACCTTTTGGTTGTTTTTTTTATGTAACTGTCTAATCTAGTCACACATGCACATAACATTATCTGCACCTGTTGACAGCTGCAAGGACTATTTTATTCCCCCAGCTCACGCTTCTCTGCATGAAACACATCATTATTGGAAATTACTTCACAAATCAATAGGACTAACATGTGATTCTGCCATTCGGTGGGGTTAAACACAGTCACATCAAGCTCTATCTGTCCTCAGAATAATGTGCCCATGACAGAACAATCCCTGATGGAGCGCTCGGTTAGAGCACTGTCATCGTCTCATTCTTTGAAGAAACACACAGGACAACACACACTAGTAGTAGTTTTCAACATTAGGTTAGGGTTTTGTTACTGGTTGTTCAGCAGATGTTTATCATAATGAAAGCTTGCCAGCACCATGAGTTTTTGTCCGAGCTGTAAACATGTTGACAGGATATTATGATGAGTGTTTGGTGTGTGCTGCATTAAGCTGGGAAGCCCCGTCCACTGTTACATCTCATTGGTCCAAATTCATTGGTTTGAGTCACATCGCACAGCAGTTTCATGTTTAGTGTGGACACACAAATTGCTTGTCACTAAAAACTTGCTAAATCAATGAATGAATATCATGAAAGGTATTATGGGGTTGATGATTAAGTAACTCTGGATGCTCAGGTACTCTCATCTGATGAGAAACCATGAAACCAAGAAAGCTCAAGTCATTAGGCAACCATTAGCAAATTCTATCATTCCGCTCCAACCTAAATAAGCAGCTCATGTGCAAAATTTAGAGTCACCTTGAATCAAAATCACAGTGGCTTTTAAGAAAGTCATCAGTGTTTCAATATCCCGAGTGTGTTTGTTTTGAGCAAATCAAATGGTGCTAAAAAAGGCCCATCTAGAGAAATAGATTGTCTTTCAGTCGTTTGATTAGTCACTCCCAATAAATGAATGAGACATGAACTTCAATGACAGCCCATTCTTATCTATAAGGTTTTATATGGAGTTGGCTCACCCTTTACAGCTATGACAGCTTCAACTCTTCTGGGAAGGCTTTCCAAAAGGTGTAGGAATGTGTTAATGAAATTTTAGGCCATACTTCTAGAAGTGCATTTGTGAGGTCAGGCACTGATGTTGAACGAGAAGGCCTGGCTTGCAGTCTCTGCTCTAATTCATAGCAAAGATATTCTATTGGGTTGAGGTCAGGACTCTCTGCAGGCCAGTCAAGTTTCTACACACCAAACTCGCTCATCCATGACTTTATGGATGCTTTGTGCTCTGGTGCGCAGTCATGTTGGAACAGTAAGGGGACATCACTAAACTGTTCCCACAAAGAGCATGCAATTGTCTTAGAATATCTTGGAATGCTGCAGGGATGGAAATTAGCACCCGCCACCAGCCAAATGCGGGTGATTTTGAGTTGTGGCGGGTAAACTCGCTTCACCTACCGGCCACCGTGGCGGGTAAATAAAAATAGCATACTGTTTCCCCTCTTTATAAACTGTGTTCAGTGAATGCGAGTGCGGCCGTATGTCCGAATATGACCAGTCGTTTTCGCCGTCATTACCCGGATGTAGTGCCAGAAGACGCGAATAATAACCATAATAACTCGCGCGCACTGAGAGAAGATCCGTCACTGTCATCCGGAAGCGCGCACCCGTCTCACAGCGCGCAAATATTGAGTTCTCTTTCAAGTCTTGTGCTTAAACGGACAAACTCACACAAAAAGTATGCCAACATGTTCATCTTGATGAGAATTCTAGCAGACATAGTCTGAATATGCCTTAAGTGAACTTTATACAGTCGTGAAAGATGACGCATATCCCTCTATTAGGTCTTAAAGGGGCAGTAGCTTTTACTGCTATGTTTAATGTCAAACAAACGATAAGGACATCACTCACTGCTCTTGATTGAATAGCTTTTGTAAGTTTAATAAGGAATAATCTTTCATTTAAACAGTTAAATATGCAGTTATTTTATATTTGATTACTTTATTAAATTTCTGTAGGCTAGTAGACCTGTACATTATTATTTAATGTACACATGACTGAGGTCAAGTTAAACATTTTACTTTGAATTTTATTTTATACTGTTTGATGTTGCAATGTGCTAAATAAATATTTGCATAATTTGTAATTGATTTATTATTTGAAACTTTAATATTAATTAATGCAATTGCAATGCCCTGATTTTTAGTAAAGTTACTCAGTCATAGCATTAGCCATAAATACAATGGATAATTGGCATAATTTCTTTTAGTGCTTCGGTTTCAGCCAATAATTTTTATTTCGGTGCATCCCTACTGACAATGTTCTGCTCGGTATGTCGTCAACACGCTTCAGGAGATGCCAAAACTAGTAGTTTCATTGTCGGTACTAAAAACCTAAAACTGGAAGCCATAAAAGACCACGAATCATCCAAATGCCACATCCAGGTAAAAAAAAAAAAAAAGAGAGAGAACATAGAGCCCTACTCATTTAATGAAATGTATTTCAGTTCATGGTTTGTGTGTGTATAAGAGTGAAAAAATGTCAGTATTTCATTGAGATTTGAGATTAAATAAACAGCTTAAGTATTGTAGAGCTTGTAGTATTAATTTTCATATGCAGTTACACATTGTCGGTTAAAAACAAGAAAGTGGCTGGTAAAAACATTGAGTGGCTGGTAGATTTTGAAATCCACCAGCCACAGTGGCCGGTGGACAAAAAAGTTAATTTCCATCCCTGGTATGCTGAAGCATAAAGAGTTCCTTTCACTGAAACTAGGGCGGGGCGATAAAACCATAACGATAATTATCACAATATAATTATCTCCTTTCCAGAGTTCCTTTCACTGGAACTAAGGGGCAAAGCCCAACCCCTGAAAAACAACCCCACACCATAATCCCTCCTCCATCAAACATTACAGTTGGCACAATGCAGTCAGGCAAGTACCGTTCTCCTGGCAACTGCCAAATCCAAACTTGTCCATCAGATTGCCAGACAGTTAAGCACAATTCGTCAATCCAGAGAACAAGTCTCCACTGCTCTAGATTCCAGTGATGGCGTGCTTTACACCACTGCATCCGATGCTTTGCATTGCACTTGGTGATGTAAGGCTTGTATGCAGCTGCTTGGTCATGGAAACCCATTCCATGAAGCTCTCTACACTGTTCTTGCGCTAATCTGAAGGCCACATGAAGTTTGAAGGTCTGTAGCTATTGACTCTGCAGAAAGTTGGCGACTTGAGCATGCGCTGATCCTGCTCCGTAATATTACTTGGCCTACCACTTCGTAGCTGAGTTGCTGTTGTTCCCAATTGCTTTCATTTTGTTATAATAACGCTAACAGTTGATCTTGAAATATTTAGTAGTGAGGAAATTTCACAAATGGAATTATTGCACAGGTGGCAACCTATCACGGTATTGCACTTGAATTCACTTGAATTGAGCTCTTGAGAGCGACGCATTCTTTTCACAAATGTTTGTAGAAGCAGTCTGCATGCCTGGGTACTTGTGGGTACACATGTGGCCGTGGAAGTGATTGGAACACCTGAATTCACTGATAGTATGTCCCAATACTTTTGGAAATGTATGTTCCTTGCAAAATGTTTTATTTAGAATGGCCATAATGGAGAGACAAAGCTTTTTTGTCTAATGAGTGTGTATATGTACCAGCAGGGGCTAATGCTCATCATGTTAATTAGAAAAACCTTGACTCTTTGATCTAACCATGCAATTTAAGGTGCTGTCATGTTGATGAAGTTTCTGTGAAGTTTTGTGGGCTACAGATCCTTTACAAGTAGAGGTAACTGCAGACTGGAGCACTGGGCGTGCCATGAGGTCGGAAAGGAATGGGGCGTACCGAGAGGTATAGGGCATGCCGTGAGGTCTTCTCAGGAAGAAGCTCCTTTGACCAATGAGAAACCTCTCACCACGCCCCTACCTCCTGCCACGCCCATTATTCCAAGCTGCAGCTACACCTGTCTTATCCTTTATCTTGTTTCAGTGCATGTGTGTGTTATTGTTATTGTTAACTAACAGTTAACATAAATTATTTAAAATAATTTTCTAAAATACTATATAAAATGATATGAAGCTTAAACAAAAAATTAAAACAATTAAAAATATAAAATCCCAGAAAAACATACTAAAAAGAACATCAAAATAACTAAAACTAAAATAAAAAAAATAAAAAAAATAAAAAGGTTCATAGGCATACTTTTATATTATGCAGACATTGCCTCATATTCTAATGAAACCTATTGCACTGACTGACAATGAGAACACGGTTTTTGCTTTTTGTTTTGTTTCATATTTTAGCATCTGTGTGTAGTTTAGCATTTTACTGAAATCTCTAGTCCACTTACTGCTATCATTTACTACTACTTATATCACAATTTTACAGGAAGAAGCATGACAATGAAGAATTAGAGCAAAAGGGGTACTTCAGCGCTGGGAAGATAAATCTGTATTTAAACTGGGTCATCAATGTAGTAGAAATGTGAAATTATTTTTGAATTTGGTGCCTTCTAGACTGAGAAAAGACAGAAAATGTATTTTTGTCTCATGGGGATGAAAGACTACAATTACCAGAATGCTTCGCTGCCCTGTGAGGCCATTCCCAAAGTCGTGGTGACTTTGGGAATGGCCTCACAGGGCAGCGAAGCATTCTGGTAATTGTAGTCTTTACTGGATTACTTAATCTTACTGGATTACTGTGACTGAGTTGGAGAAGACACTACAATTAAAAACTGAACGTGTCTGTTCAATATAATGATTGAGTCACCGCGCAAGTATCACAGCGCTGAGCACTAACTGCAGGAGTGAGCTGAATGAGCTGATGAGGTCTTGTGATGAGAGCTGAGGTAATCGCGACTACACTCGCGGCATACATTCACAATGCGAGTTCAGTCTGCTGCATTTCAGTTCATGCCTTTGTAAGCTTAACTTTCATAGAAATGAATTTGAGAAGTTTAAAGTCTTAAATTTCTTACCATAGCTCCGTTTAAATGAGTGCCTGTATCTGCGAGCTGAGCTGTCTAATCTCCCATCCCCCATGCGCGGGTTCAAAACATGCGGAAATGGCTCCCTCTGCTGGCTGTAGTCTTTAGCCTTTGACCAAACATTCCTCCTATGATGCAAATATCGTCAATTTGCATCATAGGAGGAATTTTTCCATAAATAAAATGCATAAATATCTTGTCTCAGGGGGATGTGAGGGGGAAAAGCACATTTATTTGAATATACTCCAGGGTTTCTACTGATAAAAAGCCATATGCTAATCTCTGAAGTAACCCTAAACTGTCTTTAATAGTATCCACAGTTAATATAAACTCAAGGCAGGCAAGGTAACAAAACCATAGTATACACAAGACCAGACAAAACTCAAGGAAACTCAGCAACTACAAACTAAGGGTATGTTTGCATGACACTGTTTTCAGTTTTACATAAAAACAGCATTTTGGGGGCCTGAAAACAAAAACTTTTGAAAACTGGTTTCAAAGTGCAAGGTTTTCAAACGCATATTACATGTTTACGCATGCGTATTATGTGTTTGCATAGTGTTTCTTGAAAAAAATGACATTGCCAACTAATGGCCTAGCCTGCATAATACAGCCTTTTTAGTCATTTTTGCAGATCCGTGTGAACGGGGATCATTTTGACAACTTATATAAATATACCCAAAGACGGGAAAACCATAAACAAAGTCTAAACATAATAGAATTGTGAATGGTTAGTAGTTGGTTTATATATTAGTTAAACATGTATTTTATAGCTTCAATGACAGCAGGTTTTACCTGGATCCATTTGCCCAAACCTCATTTGTCCAAACCTAAGTGCAGATCATAATTGGTTTGTTTTGGTCATATTTTTTTATTTTTTTCCTAGTGCTGTTGAGTGGACAGAGCTCCTGTGGCGATCCTATCGTAATCTTCATAGATATCTGAAATGTGAGAGTCTGGATGCTTGCCCTTAGTCTAGCACAGCAGTATTCCTTACTTTTGGCTGACAGCCTTTGACAAACACTCTCTGTTTTCTGTGCATAAACAGAGAGTCAGTGCATGATGGATTCACTCATTAATCTTCAGGCATGTTCTTACATTGATGCTTATACTCAAGAGACCCATGTACAGTTTAAAAGTGGTCACCAGGAGTTCAACTCAGGGCAAGTATGCATGCATACTTTGTGACAACCGCATTATAGTAAAAAGTCCTCTTTTCAGGCTGACAAAGAGCAAGACACAATGAAAGAAACACGTTTTCTTAGTATTGTCTCCTTGCTTTGTTGTTTTGATGCGCTGTTGTTTTCTTATGCAGAGGTATTTTTAGGTCTTATCATGACTCATTTCCCATTTGATAGCACTAAACCAAGAGCCAAAATTATTAAAACTGGGTTAATTCTTTATCTGGCAAATCCATACTTCAGCTCATGCATGAAGCCTGTAAGGTGTGAGTCAGAAATAGCCATAGAAATCATAGTACTGCCACCAGCAGTACAAGTCTTCACAATGAAAAATAAAAACGGGATTGTGTATGGAAACAAAAGGTGACTGAGCGATTCAAGACTCACTCTCCATTCAAAAGTGCAGGCCCATTCAGAAGATTTATGATGTAATGGAGAGCACTGGACAATTGGAGAAGTGTACGCAACAATGCAGTCAAGTGTGTTTGACTGTATTATACATTTGTCTCACATGGGTTCATTTCAATGCATCTTTTATCCTGTGCAGTCATTTGCGATGTCCCCTATAGAAACAGAAAGAGTTAGAGATGAGTGTGTGTGTGTGTGTGTGTGTGTGTGTGTGTGTGTGTGTGTGTGTGTGTGTGTGTGTATGTATGTATATATGGTAGAGGTGTTAGTGAGGCCAGCAGGGGGGGCTCACCTTGTGGTCTGTTTGGGTCCTAACACCCCAGTATAGTGATGGGGACACTATACTGACAAAGAGCACCGTCTTTTGGATGAGACGTTAAACCGAGGTCCTGACTCTCTGTGGTCATTAAAAAATCCCAGGATGTCTTTCGGAAAAAGAGTAGGGGTGTAACCCCGGCATCCTGGCCAAATTTGCCCATTGGCTTCTGTCCATCATGGCCTCATAATAATCCCCATATCCTGATTGGCTTAATCACTCGGTCTCCTCTCCACCAATCAGCTGGTGTGCGGTGGGCGTTCTGGCGCAATATGGCTGCCGTCGCATCATCCAGGTGGATGCTGCACATTGGTGGTGGTTGAGGAGATTCCCCCCTTCTATGTAAAGCGCTTTGAGTGCCTTGAAAAGCGCTATATAAATCGAACGCATTATTATATATATGTATGTATGTGTGTGTGTTTGTGTATGTATATTTCATATTGTAATGCAAAATAGCAAATTGGATTACATCAGTGTGTGATCACATCTGCGCAAATTCAAACTCGGCACGTTAAGATGTCAGGTTGGACATCATTGGCATTAGTTTCTACATTTGTTTCTCTAGGACTGTCAGGGGTCTCCAAAGCCTCAAGCCGTGTGTCCTTACACTGTCAAATAAAGTTTAACACTTGGGCTCCTGGCGAATATAGTGCAAGCTGACCACTTTGGCCCCTGGGACCCATGGCTCATTTACCAGTAGCTGACCACTTGGACCCCCAAGGCACTGCGACACATTTTCTGTGAGCTTAAGAGGGCATGCACTACTATTTTAGCCATTTAATGTTAGTCTACCACATCAAGTACTTTTAAAAGCAAGCAGAGCAAGGGGCCGCACAGGACCATGAGTGTACTCACATATTTATTAGAGAGCAAAATATTGTGTTTTTTTAATGACAAAAGCTTCAAGCAGAAACCACAAGACTTTATCTGTTTAGAAAAGGGCTGAAGTGACATGTAACAGCTCAGCGTTTCAGCAACTGCATCGCCTGTCTGTTCACAGCAACAGACAGGTAAGGTACCTGATGATCGTAAATCTTCATATGAAAAATGCCCCCCAGTCTGAGGCAAATGATTCCACACAAACGCTGAGTGACAGTTAGTGGGCAGAAAATGACACACTGTGGGAGACCTACAGCAGACACATACAGAGAGAAAGACACAATAAAAGTACAAGAGTGAGACAGAGAGAGAACAAGAGAAAGTGTGGGGGAGAGTCACTCTCTGTCGTTCATTCACACTCAAGAGAATGGCTTCAGGGTAGGAATAAAAGAGTACGTTTCATTTTTGTTATACTTCTGACAGGTGAAAAGGGCTTGTTTTACAATGCAAAGTAACTGATTCTAGCCCCTCCACTTTTCCCTTTTCAGATCTTGTGGACAGTGTTTGAAAGTGTGTGTGCATATGTGTGTGCGTGTGTGAGGGCGCGCGTGAAAGTGTGTGTGTTAGCACTTCCACATGGCCTCCATGCAGGACGGGGTGAACTTCTCTGCTCATCCCTACGGCAAAGTACTGCTGCTGGGGGCCATCGCCGCCGCCTCAGCCTTCGTTGTCACCATTCTCATCGTTGTGCTATGTGTGGGCTGCCAGAGGTGAGTTGCACACACAAACATACAGGCTCATATATCAAATGCTCGGTTTTTCGGTTTAGTTCATATTCAGGGGTGACTGCTTGTTTAAAGGGATAGTTCACTTTGAAATTAAATTTTGATATGTTTTAGCTTACCTCATGGGCCTCCGAGATGTAGGAGTTGTTTCCCCAGTAGTTTCAATTTTGATCATTTTAGGTCAAACCGTTCTTGTCTGTGCCTCACATAATGCAGGTCTATGGTCACCACCTCAAAGAGCATACACAGAGAAGTCCAAATTAAACAATCCCCTATCGTAAGTACACACTGATGGCCTAAGGCCTAAGACACGAAACGAGGGGTTTGTGTGCAAAAACGAACAGTATTTATATTGTTTTTACCTCTTGTACACCACTACGTCCGACTGATCCGAGGGCGTGTGTGCGTGTTTCCTGTGGTGTAAAAGAGGTAAAAACGATATAAATACTGTTCGTTTTCTCACACAAACCGCTCGTTTCGTTTCTTAGGCCATCAGTGTGTACTTACGATAGGGGATTGTTTAATTTGGACTTCTCTGTGTATGCTCTTTGAGGTGGTGACCATAGACCTGCATTATGTGAGGCACAGACAAGAACGGTTTGACCTAAAATGATCAAAATTGAAACTACTGGGGGAACAAATACTCCTACATCTCGGATGCCCATGAGGTAAGCTAAAACATATCAAAATTTAATTTTAAAGTGAACTATCCCTTTAAGTGAAGTTTTCTTAACTAATTTTGGGAGGAGCACATTCAGATAATTAAACCAATTAAACAACGGAGCCGGAGCCCTCCCCTGGACAGCACGCCAAATACGCATTATCTTTACTCTATTTAATTTGATGTAAGTGTGAACTCGTGAAATCCCTAACCTATAAATATAGTGCATAAATCATCCTGCTTTTGTATTGCGTACATAATATCATGCTGGCCATGAGGAGAGGGTTAAAGAAATTGGTAAAAAAGAAAAACCTTCTTAGACTTCCACTGAAGGAAGTCCATATATTGGGACCATATTATCAAAAAGTACCTTTCACACAGAGCGTTGCTTCTAGAAAATTGCCTTAAAATTGTGCCTTCTGTGTGAATGCAGATCCCAAGATTGATCCCGGGATGAGGACCTATAGTAACACTGCTGGGATCAGTCCTAAAAATGCACCCTGTGTGAACAAAAGGCAGGAATAATGCCATAAGGGGTGTGTCTTAAAGCTGAAATTGTTCGCCAGCCTAGTATACACAATGAGGTAGTTTATGATCGAATAAAATAAAAAAAAGCAGAAGCATGGAGAGAGAGAAATGGTAAATGGACTGCATTTATATAGTGCTTTCAACAGACCCATGGCAACCAAAGTGCTTTACATATTGCCTCACATTGATCCATTCATTCACACATCGATGGTGGTGTCAGCCATGCAAGGCTCCATCCAGCTCTTCGGGAGCAGCTGGGGTTAGGTGTCTTGCTCATGGAAATCTCGCCACTTGGTCAGGTGGAACCAGGGATGGAACCACCAACCTTTCAGTTTGTAGATCACCCACATGAACCACTGGGCCACTGCAGAGAGAGAAATCTAAGGTTACCTGAACTTAAACTTAAAGGGATAGTTCACCCAAAAATTTAAATGTGATGTTTATCTGCTTACCCCGGGGCATCCAACATGTACATGTCTTTGTTTCTTCAGTAGAACACAAAACAAGATTTTTAACTCCAACCGTTGCTGTGTGCCAGTCATATAAAGCATGTGAATGGGTAACAATTGAATGAGCACAAAAAATGCTTAGACAACATGCATAAAGAGACATGTGCCTCATAATGGCACATTGATATCTTAAGACACAAAATGGTCAGTTTGTGTGAGAAATCTAGCCGTATTTACATATTTTTTAACCTCAAATAGAACACTATATCCAAAGCCTGGAATGTGCTTCACTTCTGGTAAGGAAGATCCATATACATGCTCTGGCCTTGTGTATGTGTAAAGACATCACTTCCGGTATACATGATCTGGCGTAGTTTACTCCAACGCCAGAAGTGAACCTCGTACACAAAGCCAGAGCGTGTATATGCACCTTCCTTACCGGAAATGAAGTGTGTTCCAGGCTGTTGGATATAGCGTTCTATTTGAGGTAAAAATTATCTAAATAAGGCTATATTTCTCACAAAAACTGATTGTTTTGTGGCTTAAGATATCAATGTGTCGTCATGAGGCACATGGCACTTTGTGCATGTTGTCTAAGCATGTTTTTTTTTTGTTCTCATAGAATTGTTACCCATTCACATGCTTTATATGACTGGCACACAGCAGCAGTTGGAGTTAAGAATCTTCATTTGTGTTCTACTGAAGAAACAAAGACCTAAATGTTGGATGCACTGTGGGTGAACAGATAAACATAAAATGTTAATTTTTGGGTGAACTATCCCTTTAAGACGCTGTGAGACATTACACGTCACATCCTGATGTCACATGCCTTCACGGGATGTGTGTGAACGCACTCACAGGTTCCAGAAAATCACTGGCAGTGTGAATTAACCAAAATCAAACAATCCCGGGACACATTATCAGCGTATTTTCAGTTATCTCTGTGTGAAAGGAGAGATATGGGCTCATTTGGTGGGCAATTAGCAACCACACAGAACACAACAGCATCCATCTAGAAATGATGAATAGAAAGTTAGAAAGTTCAAAATGACAGCATTCATTTGCAAAAGAAATATTCCATCTTTTAGAAACATGATTCCCCCCCAGTCCATTTGTACTTAATCTATTACAACACCGGTAGATCTTAACTTCTACAGCAGACCTTACTTTAGTACAGTATTTTTAAATAACAAATCTCTGTTATTTAAAAATACTGTACTAACAAGTATTCCCATACTTGCTGATAACAGTATGCTCTGTACTGTAAATCTTCATAACATAATCACAGAAAATGCTCCTGTAATATGAAGCCCCCCTGCCGTGTGTGTTCCAGAATGAAAGCCAGAGATCACCTGTCTTCACCCATCACTGTCACTACGGTCTTTAATAGAGAGCTTATTCAAAAATGTCATTGAAGTTCACCCACGCCTCTTTCATGCTCACTGCGTAATGGTGGGGATGTCATTTTGACATGCCAGTGATGTTTAAACAGGAAGTGCCTGTTTTTTTATGTTTTATTTCCCATCGCTCTCTCTCTCTTGTTCCACCTATCATAGCACAGAGCACGCTATGTGAATCCTAATGTCTCATTTTGTCAAAGCACATGATGCATCTGGTTGTGGGAGGACAAAGAAAAAGAATTAGGGGAATGAGAGATGGAGGAATAGAAGTGAGAGAGACAAAGACAAGGGTCGAAGGAAACAATGATGAGATATACATTGAGATTCTGTGGGAGAAAATAAATGAAAACCTAGAGAAGACATGTCTAGATAGCAGGAGCCCTTTTCAATATTGGATACATTTTCAGTTTTCTAGCTTAACAAGAATGAGATTGCTTCAGATAAAAATCCTCTCTTCAGGTCAAGCTTGCTGAAAAATATTACTTAGAACTTGCAGATGACACTGAAACACTGAAAGATAAACTTAACTTGAACATCTATGTGTGGCTCATAAAGGAATAGTTCAACCAAAAATGAAAGTTGAGACAGTTCACAAAAAAAAATCAGAGGGATTAATTGACGAATCAGACTGATCCGGTTCTCACTGATTCACTCATTCCTTTGAAGTGGCATGGTTTTGGGGATGTTTCTGCAGCAGGAGTTGGGCCTATTATACAGATACATGGCAGGACCTCAGAATCTGTTTATCAGAACCTCCTTCCGTAACATGTAGTTCCTTTACTGCGAGCATCTCCCAATCAGCCCGCAATTTTTATGCAAGACAATGCCCCTATCACACTGCAAAATGGGTAAAGCAGTTCCTTCAAAGTGAGAACATTGAAATAATGAAATGTCCAGCCCAGAGTCTGATCTAAACCCCATTGAAAATCTATGTAAAATCATTGGTGACAAAGTTATGACTAAGAAACCCACTACAGTTCCCGAACTGTGGAAGAGACTGGAAGAAGAGTAGACCAAGATCACACCGGAGCAGTGTGAGTATCTAGTGATGTCCAAGTGGGACACAATTATGAAGTGATTTCAAATCAAAAACTGAAAAATTGGGCGTGCAAAATTATTTGGCCCCCTTAAGTTAATACTTTGTAGCGCCACCTTTTGCTGCGATTACAGCTGTAAGTCGCTTGGGGTATGTCTCTATCAATTTTGCACACCGAGAGACTGAAATTTTTGCCTATTCCTCCTTGCAGAACAGCTCGAGCTCAGTGAGGTTGGATGGAGAGCGTTTGTGAACAGCAGTTTTCAGTTCTTTCCACAGATTCTCAATTGGATTCAGGTCTGGACTTTGACTTGGCCATTCTAACACCTGGATATGGTTATTTTTGAACCATTCCATTGTAGATTTTGCTTTATGTTTCGGGTCATTGTCTTGTTGGAAGACAAATCTCCGTCCCAGTCTCAGGTCTTTTGCAGACTCCATCAGGTTTTCTTCCAGAATGGTCCTGTATTTGGCTCCATCCATCTTCCCATCAATTTAAACCATCTTCCCTGTCCCTGCTGAAGAAAAGCAGGCCCAAACCATGATGCTGCCACCACCATGTTTGACAGTGGGGATGGTGTGTTCAGGGTGATGAGCTGTGTTGCTTTTACATAACGTAACGTAACATAACATAACGTTTTGCATTGTTGCCAAAAAGTTCAATTTTGGTTTCATCTGACCAGAGCACCTTCTTCCACATGTTTGGTGTGTCTCCCAGGTGGCTTGTGGCAAACTTTAAACGACACTTTTTATGGATATTTTTAAGAAATGGCTTTCTTCTTGCCACTCTTCCAATAAAGGCCAGATTTGTGCAGTATACGACTGATTGTTGTCCTATGGACAGAGTCTCCCACCTCAGCTATAGATCTCTGCAGTTCATCCAGAGTGATCATGGGCCTCTTGGCTTCATCTCTGATCAGTTTTCTCCTTGTATGAGCTGAAAGTTTAGGGACGGCCAGGTCCTGGTAGATTTGCAGTGGTCTGATACTCCTTCCATTTCAATTTTATCGCTTACACAGTGCTCCTTGGGATGTTTAAAGCTTGGGAAATCTTTTTGTATCCAAATGCTGCTTTAAACTTCTCCACAACAGTATCTTGGACCTGCCTGGTGGGTTCCTTGATTCTGAGGTCCTGCCATGTAGCTGTATAATAGGCCCAACTCCTGCTGCAGAAACACCCCAAAAACATGCCACTTCCTCCTCCATCTTTCACTGACTTCTTTGGGGACTTTGGGTTCAGTCTTTCCCCAGTTTGATGCCGAACATAATGTTTCCCATCAGACACAAATAAATGAAACTTGCATTCATCTCTAAAATGAACTTTGGACCAGTTCTCCTCTGTTCACACAACATGCTCCTCAGCAAAGGTTAGTCTAGCCTTTTGATTCTTTCAGCTGATGAGAGGCTTGGTCACTGCAGAGTGAGCTTTCAGTCTGAATTCGCTTAAATGACAAGACACTGTATGGCAAAACAGATCCTTACTGTGTTCAGCTCTGAACTGGAGTAATTCCAGCTGCAGTGTTGAACCGATTCCACATTGAAAGTCTCTGCATTGTCCTGTCCTCTCGTGCATTGGTCTTGCATACCTTTTTGGGTACTTGAATGAATTAGTGTCTTTGTAAAGCTTCAATATTATAGAAATTAAAGATTTGGAATGACCAACTTCTTTTGCAAAAGCTGAAAGGGTCATCCCTTTGGTCTTCATCTGGACAACCTGGTGTTGTAGGGTTTCAGTCAGCTTAGAGTGGCTTGCCATCTTGCTAAGTCAGTGGAAATTGGAAAGTTTGCTTCAAGTTAAATATGGTTTGCCAGATTATTACGGAAATTAGCACTAAGTGGCAGATTAACACCCAAAAGTTGAAGGTATCTGAAAGTGTTCTCTAATTTTGACCAGCGTTATTTTTCAATTGTCTTAAGTTGTATATACTGTACTTCAGAATATATTTAACTTGTGAAATATGCTTAAAAAACTGCCCTTCTGCTCCTATAAGGATCATTTAAAAAAGGAATAAGCAGTGACCTTGAAATTTAGGAAATTGTATGTTGTTCTCTAATTTTCATCTCCACTGTGTATATATATATATATATTTTTTTTATGTATATGTGTGTGTGTGTATTATTATTTGTAATATGCATTGCTAAGAACTTCGTTTGGACAACTTTAAAGGCGATTTTCTCAATATAATTTTTTTTTTTGCACCCTCAGATTCCAGATTTTCAAAGTGTTGCTAAATATTGTCCTATCCTAACAAACCATACATCAACGGAAAGCTTATTTATTCAATATCAATTTCGATAAAATTGACCCTTATGTTTTGTGGTCCAGGGTAACATATTTATTCCAAAACGTTTTTCTGAGAAGGGTAAATGTTCTTGCGTGACATTACACTACTGTTTTTTTTTTTAACCTCTGTTATGTCTTTAAAACAAATATCAGTGATTCACTGTAATCTCAGTAATGTCTTTAGTACTTTACAACATCCATTTTGTATCTGTAGCTTTTCTTATTCTGAGGGTAGATTCCTGATACCTACACTGTTCCTGTAATCTTATCAAAGGAATGCTAGGCAATCAGAAGAGAACGACATGTTTTTCCAAGAATAAACAGATGTCTGGTCAAATTTGGCAGAACATTCCGGGCAATGGGTCTCTGTGTATAAGCGAGAGAGGAAAGTTTAGAGTCACCGAAAACATAAATGTTTGTGTACTTCTTGTCTGTTAGCGAAGAAATGAATCCTCGGCATCTATTTAACTATTTTACTGATGTTTGAACTGTTTTATGTTGATGATTTGATTGATTTTCTTTGTGGCTATGTTTTGGCCTGAACACCATTGCTATGCAGTTACTCAGATGCCTGTTAATTATCCAGTGAAAGCCTTCTGTTGTTTCAAATGCCAATCTGGACTCATTTCGAGGACAGTTCATTCTGAATACACTTGCACAGTTACCTCTGATCAAATGACTTCACTCAAACAGTTTATGAAAAACAACTGCCTTGAATCCTTCGAGTAGCCTAATTGAATTGAAATGTGCATTTTCTTTCTGCACAAGATAAACAGTTAGAGCTACTAAAGTAAATTGAATCAGGGCGCTCAAATGAGTCAGCGCTTTCCGTCTCCATAAATCAATTGATAAACGAAGCATTTGAAGTTTAAACCTAACATTCTAAAATGTTTGATTTGGGAACTGATTTACATCTCTCTGACTGTGTCCTGCAGAAAGGGGAAGACGCACAATGGCCCTGGAGAGGAGAGGAAGCACAGGCTCATGGACATGGTGAACATTTATACGTTTTTTTCTGTGTCTCATTCACTAATAATTGCAAACAAGTTATACATACTCTTTTCTATTTAGTTACCCTCTAGTTTATAGTCAGTTGTTTTGGAAATAATCATCCTATGTACATATCATTAACACACTAATATTGTGAAATATAATTACAATTTATAATTACAGTTTTTTCCCAATATGTAATTGGTTATGTAATGTAATTAGTTTTCAGCAGTCAAACGAAACAGCTGCAGCGTAATATTTTTGTGAAAAATGTGATTACATTTCTTTTAGGATTCTTTGAATAGAATTGAAAGTTCCAAAGAACAGCATTTATTTGAATACAAGTGATTTGTAACATGTCTTTATTTTTATATTTTTATATTTTTAATGTCCTTTAAATAATAAAAAATAACATCCTCATCTTTAGGAGAGTATCCTAAAATTGCCTTACAATCTCAGTGAGTGAGATAAAGGGCAAGATATTGAGAAAAACTCACTAGAAAGATACAAAGCAAACATATACAATACTGGAAAGTATGTATACGGCAAGAAAGGAGAGAAACATTTAGAACTGAAACATTTAGAATGTTTGGTAGACTTAATCCATTTTTGCTTTGTCTTTTTATTCTCTGAAATTTTCTGGGGACCCCTTAGTACCTTCTGGAAACCCCAGTCCTGAAGTGTAACCTTTTTTGTATGAAAATATTTACAAACAGGTTTTTATGCACAATTAGATGTGTATGCATGGCTAGTGAATGAAACCCATTCTCCTTCCTTGCAATCAATCGCTTCTTTTCTATGTATTTTGTAAGGAACCCAGTTCTGGGCTCAGTTCCATGTCAGTTCAAGCAGTTCATGGTTTTGTGTCAGGATTTGAATTCTTCCCTCGACTATAGGGAAGTAACAAGTTGAAGGCTCCTCCTGAATTAAAATAATCTTCTTAATCGGCTCAGTGGAAATGGATCTGACCTAAACTTTGAATGGATCTCTTAAGCTTTGAATCTAAAACTTGGGATTTCATTATTTTAGCAACCATGTACTAGCTTAACCCAACAACAAGACGAACATAGGCTGAATAGCAAAACTGACAATTTTGTTGTATTGGTTATACTGTATTTTTTTTTTATTTGACTTTAATTTAGTTTCTATGTGCATTTCTATTTTCAGAGTATACTGCGGCAGTCCAAGCTGCGCTCCATCAGTAAGTCAGACACCAAGCTTCATGAGATGAACAGACTCAACTGCAATGGCAAGAGTATGTACTGTAAAAATCACATCTCTTAAATCTTGATAGTCTCTAGCTCTTCACACATACCTGCAGTTCAGGGGGAAGGTCTGAGCATGGTATCAACTTTATCCAGGAGTTTCCATGAGGCTATTTTAGTAGATGTAATTACATTTACTCTATAGTGATTGGCATGTGTCTGCTGCCCTTTGCCTCTGCAGTTTTGAGCAAATGTTATTGTCTATTTGAAAAAAAACAATAGTTTTGCTTCTTAAATTTTAAGCTCTCGACTTCAGTTAATATCATGCTGCTCTTTTTAGAATCTTCTAAGAAGAACCGTCCCGCCAGCATGGATCTGCTCCTACTCCCTAGCCGTCGCTCAAACTCCGACCTGCGTTCTCAGGGCCGCCAGCTGCCTCAGATCCCCTCTGGTGAGGACGGGGAACACACGTACGCCGAGGTGGGACGCCGCTCCTCTCCCACACGTGGTTCTGAGGATGCCC
This sequence comes from Pseudorasbora parva, assembly GCF_024679245.1. Lineage (NCBI taxonomy): Eukaryota > Metazoa > Chordata > Actinopteri > Cypriniformes > Gobionidae > Pseudorasbora > Pseudorasbora parva. The sequence continues at coordinate 29,801,658 of NC_090184.1, forward strand.
GCTATGGCGTCGGAGGTCGAGCTGGGGAGACGGACACACCCGCCCCACCGGCGGTCCCTGCTAATACCCCAGCTCCACCTGATCCTGACGGGGACTGCTTAGAGGGTGGGATTCCAGAACCAGAGACCCTCCCCCAAGTAGTAAACACGCCTCCTCAGCCGCAGGAGACAGTGGAGTATGCTTGCATTAGAAAGGTCCGGAGAGTGGACAAAGCCGCCCAGAAGAGGGACAATGGAACGGAGACAGAGGAAGGGCTTGGACAACAACGACACAGTAGTGGGGATATTCGGCATGCCCCACCGACTCACCCAGCCCCGCCTCCAACGCACCCACACAGTCAGAAGATTACTCGGAAAAACGTGGAGGCCTTCAACTTACCGTCTTTCCCAAAGGTATCTATCTATCTATCTATCTATCTATCTATCTATCTATCTATCTATCTATCTATCTATCTATCTATCTATCTATCTATCTATCTATCTATCTATCTATCTATCTATCTATCTATCTATCTATCTATCTATCTATCTATCTATCTATCTATCTATCTATCTATCTATCTATCTATCTATCTATCTATCTATCTATCTATCTATCTCTAGACTTTTTTTCCAACACCTTAAAACAATGCTTTGTCAAGCATAAACATTCAATGTTTATCTTTTTTTAAATATTAATTTCTTAGAATGTTTATTTATTTATTTTGTATTTATTTTATTTTATTCAACTTTCTCATTATATATTCAATATTCAAACCTCAATTTGTTTGCTACCTCAATTGGAATACAAAAAGTGAATAAGAATATAGGATATTCTCAATTCCATTCTGAGGGGTGCACAAAACGGCATTACATTTATGGATTTGGCAAATGCTTTTTTCCGAAGTGACTTGTACTTTATGAGCAGTTAAGCATTTCCTTGGAATCAAACCCACATCCATGGTGTTGCTAGCACCATGCTCTATTGCTTGAGCTTTAGGCTATACCACTCATTTATAACAGTGAACAAGAACAATGCAGGTAATTGCCCAAAATGCTGAAATGCTATAAATGAATCAAACCAATCAATTAGTTAATTGTGATTATATAACTTTTACACATACATTTAGCAAGTAATTCACTAAATCAAGCAACACTGCAATGGCATATCGCTGAGGATACAAATGCATATAACTACTGCAGTATATAAAATAATTGTTGCTGATAGAAACTATTTGTTTGACTACTAAAAGCATTTGACTCGCTGTAATTTCCGATTGCTCTTTAAATTGTGTCTTAAAATGGAATATATTATAAATAGAAGCATGAATGGCTTCCTCTATTTCCATGTGCCTCAGCACTAGTGTGGACTTCCAACTAAAGTGGGTCTGCAATTAAGTACACTGTAAGTGTACTTCATTATTTCCTCTGTGAGAAAACTGTCCAAATCAATGAGACTTGCGAGCATTGTGGTCCATCCACAGCATTCGGGGTGTTGCACGCTCACAGGTACTTGACTATGAGGATGATGCAACCAGCGGAAACGCGGAGTGAAACCTCTCAATAACTGAAAGCCAGGCAAACAGCCAGAAGCATAAAATGGGCCAGTTCTAATGGGAGACAAAGGAAATTGCAATGTTGACCGAAAGAAGCTACAACAACATGCTAATCCCTGCCTTAAAAATGGCTCTGTGACATACCCCATTGCCCACCTTCTATTTCTCCTGCATAACAATGAGGAGAAAGTGCACAGCAAGCATCAGCCTGTTCCCTTACAGCCCGAGTACAGGAAACACATTAAGCTCAATATCATTAGATGCAGAAGATTGTTAGACATGAGGACAGGCATTAAGAGAGGGGATTGCAGCCTGATTATGCTACATAGGCTTATTTTCAGGTAGAGTTTTGAGAATTGACTGGTTTACTGTATGACTAAGATACAATTTTAAAGGGTTTTATCTTCTATGATTTCTGTATTCTAATTGATTTGAACTGCACTAGGAGTAATTCAACCAGAAAATTCTGTCATTTACTCATCCTTATGTCATTCCCAACCCATATTACTTTATTTTTTCCCCTGTAGGACAACATTTTTGAACAATATCCTGGTAACTCTTTTCAGTAATAAATGAGTGAAATGGTTGATTTGTTCACAAATTGAGCTTGTCCAGTTCTAGAGTTTAACTTACTGACTTGATTCTGTTGCAGCTGTAAGTGACTATCAGTGACTAATGGCTTAAAATTTAATCTGTGTCTCACAAAAAGACATTAAAAAGATTTAATATTGCACTCAAGTTGTGTGGACTCGTTTGAATGGTATTTTCATGCTGCTTTTGCACATTTTGAAGCTTCCATTTTGAAAGCTCCTTTAGTGTTCCATAGAATTAAAAAGTCATACTGATTTGAAACAACATGAGGGTGAGTAAATTATTTTTGGGGGGAACTATTCCTTTAAAACCACTGGTTTTAAACCTGTAATCTGTGCTTGAAGATCATTGTTGATGTAGTATGATAACATGATGATTTTTCATGATGCTGCTCTACTGAGCTCTACTCTCCAGTGTATATTGTTTTCAGAAGGCTTCTTAAACTGTAAAATAATATTTATTCTAGTTGATTGTTTTTAAAACTTTCAGGAGGCTGTGTTTATGGGAAATGGAGAGCAGTACATATGGAAACCTCCGGAAGACGATGACATCATCTTCCAGCACAAGCAGATGGGTATTCTAAGCTCTCATGCGGGAGAGAATATGGCAGCATCTGCAGCAGGGGTGAGTGTGCATTTCGTTTTCCACAGTCCTGAGACACATACTCAACTCCTCATTCTGTGCAGTCGAAAAGTCTTGTGGGGTATTATACAATCTAGAAACATTGTCTGTAGATGATCCCATCCCAGAGCACTTCCTTACCCCTTAACTTTGTTTTGGAGTTAACTAGAAGCAGCTGTAAAAATGTGTATTCTTAAAAGGCCAATTTGGAGTTAAAGTTATATACACAACTTTTCCATTCACAAATACATCAGATGGCTTGTCTCTTTATTGTCATGTAGATCACAGAGATGTATTCAAAAGTCTGCAAACCGGGTAAAAAGAAGCGAGGCATGCCCGGCTCACCCCCCGCTCCGAGGGACATCAGCGGCTATAGGACCTTGGCTCGGGGTGATCGCGGTGAGCGTGACGGGGGTTTCAGTGTGGTAGTCAAACCCCAAACATGGGCACCGCAGGAGGGCAAAGGGTCGAGAGCGCCACCCGGCTGCATGGAGGACCACTGCTATGAAGCCATCAGCACTGAGGAAACAGACCTGTCTTACGAGACCATGGAGGGTGGGGGAGGCTGGAGGCGCGACAGGCCTCCGCCCAATGCCAGCGCCACCTTGCGACCCAAGCGGAAGCGGCCCCAGCAGCCCTTGCAACAACCACCCCCACCCCCTCCACCCCCCCAGCAGACCCCCAAACTTCAGCATCTCCCGGCCAAAGCATTGCTGATGCCCGGAGAAAGCCTGTACGAGAGCATCCCTGACCTGAAGCAGGGCTCGGCCACCTCCAGCACAACCACCATCTTTACTTTTAATGATGGTATGGAGATGTATGTCACTGGCCTGTAGGGGGCGCTCTGGGGAAGGGAACTTTCCTCTCTAGGGCTTGAATTTTGAATTGGGACACACGTACGTGTCGTAACCCAATGGGATACGCGCATTGTGCCACTGCTATATATTTTACATGGGTTCCAAGTATTAGTTGAGCATCAGTTGAGTTTTGTAAGTCTAGTTAAAGGTCAGTATTCTCGCAGCACAAAACGATAGAATGCTAACATGAAAATCCAGACTAAATTATTTCGATTAGTCACACGCCTCATCACGAGGAAGGAAAGTAGTCACCAGCCATGACATATCACCACACACACGACATATCACACCAACAGTAGCATTCCTGCAGAGGGAATTCTTGTTTTTTTGTCATTAAATGTAGTTTCAGACAAAGTGACCATCGGAATTGCGGGTCAAATGCATTTGATGCCTAGAAAATCCCAAAGGAGAAAAAAATGAGCACAAACCAATCACAAAAGCAACTTGTCAAAAAGCACAATATAATTGTGTTCCATGGCCCTCGAAGGAAAATAAAAGTTTGATTAGAAGCCCTTAACCAAGCTCTGTCCCCGGTTTCAAAAATGAATATACAGTAAGTGAAATTTATCAGAGAGCCAATCAAAAGCCATTGCCAAGCAAAATATCATATATTGACAAAAAAGCCTTTATTTAATCTGTTCATAGAAGAATTGATCCTATTTTAAAAAAGCTAATAGCTATCTATTATCTAAAAGCTTTAGGAAACACATCGTCCTATTTTTGTAACGTCAAAGACTCTATTTCTGTAAAAAATGAATCGCATAATTTTAGAGCTAAAATAAAGATTCTAATTCGATTGGTCAAACAGATCCTGTATGTCAAGAAAATATTTTCTTATAAGCACAAATATTTCATGCTCAGCATGTTGTCTGTCAGAGACAGTCCCCTTATAAAATTGAAGTACATTCAAATCTGAGTACATATACAAATATATTAGATGGTAAATTGCAGATGTCAATAAAGCAAGATCACAGAGGGAATTAGCAAAAGCTCAGGGACAGTGAAGAAAAATATGAAATAATTGCACACAAAAAGTTATGATATATCTGACAAGAGACCCCCGATGTCTTTTCATGTTATTTTTTGTTTTGGTCATACATCAATTCAAACTGTCACATGAGTCACCACAGCACTTCAATGCGGTAAAGTAAGTGTTTTTCTTTGTCAATACTGTTTATGCACTTTGCCTGATTAAAAAGATGCATGCTATCAAGAAAAAAACCCTTGTAAAGGGATTAAAAAAAAGAAAAGAAAGTAAAGTGAAACTAGCACTGTCCTGTGGTATCAGAGAATGGTTTATTTCTTGCTGTTGTGGGTGGATTGTTTGAATTATATGCCTTTTTCTTCATCTGAGAAAGAGCACAAAGTGAATCGCTTCAGGACTGGGGAGACCAATGACGACCCGAGGAGGACTCTCTAAATGGACAGTTAGGAATATAACACAATTGGTCAGAAGAAATGTATCATAGACAATCCCTTTCCCCCCCATCATTCCAGAAGCAGTCAGGATGTTCACGTATGTCCAGATAAGATTAAATGGAATTGCATTCATTAGATCGTTCCAAAAATCTCCTGTATGTTATATGGAAATAATGGGAGATTTAAAAAAAACAAAGAACAAAAAAATTACAATGACAAAGCGATTTAAAATTAGTGTATGTTGCCCCGTAGTTCTATGGGAGGGGGGGTTTGGGGTTTTATGGCCAGACAGTGACAAGCTTCACCAGTGGACAATGTCAAACTATCTGTGTTCTGTGGACTATAGCCTCTCTCTAAGTGTCTTTGAATCTGATGCTAATGTGATCTGGATTAAATTATCCCAAATAGCTGGAGCACTCAGAAAGTGACTCAGGTCAACCAAATATAATCAAACCGCTTGTCTAAGCCCTCGTTGCTATCAAATGTTAGTGCAATGTTGTAAATATGTTACAAACAGAAGATTTACAGAAAAGAAATGCAGAAAGCGGGTGGGAATTTGCTCTTGGTGTTCCTGAAAGTATTTGTTTCTTTCCAGTTGTCTTTTTGGAATGATTTTTCTCTGGTGAAAAATTATCTCTGTGAGTTTTGATTATGTGCTTTGGGATTTTTTGTTTTCCACATCATTTTAGCTGTTGTGTATCTCAAAGACCAGTTGAGTTTAGTGTGGCAGCTAATGTTGTGCGTTTGCTTATCAAACAACAGGGTGGTGTGTATTAAAGCTGTGTAATTAAGTACTAATGTGCAAAAGATTGTAATGTTTTTATATCAAAATGACTATTCATAAAAATGTCGGGTCAAGTTTATACTTTTTTAAATAAAGTAGCACTTCAAAAAAACACAAAGCATATAGCATTTACATAGTGTTTTCTCACAATAAGTCATTATTCATTCTTGAAAGAGACAATATGAGTAAGTTCTGAGACAGGAAAAAATATATATATATATTTTTTTTACATTTGTAGTGCTAACTTTAGTTATGTAATACTAAGTCTGCTGACTAGTACACACATAGCTCCACATTGGCAGAGTCACAAGATTTGTAGTAATAGATTTTTCATAAATGTTTTTCATGAGTAGCTACATCTGGACACATTTTTCATTGAGTAAAAAATGCAAAACGGGCCAGAATACACAATATTTACTTGCAAGTTAAAGGCAGGATATGGACCTGCGAAGTTGCGGAACTTGCGGAACATTTTACTTGAATGTAAAATGTTGCTGGATAATGAAAAAAATCAGGAAACCTTATATGATCGTTCATATAAACAACAACAACATCAAAAAATCAGATTTATGTGTTTTAGAGCCTATCCAAGTGTATGCACACTATACTGTCCATGTCCAGAAAGGGAATAAAAACATCATCAAAGTAGTCCATATGTGACATCAGTTAGCTCATGTATTCATGATTTGGATTGCGTGTCAAACTGCCAAACTGCTGAAATCATGTGACATTGGACCAGAATGTATTTTTGATGCTTTTTCAGAGCATTTAACAGCTAGCCTGACAAGCCAGACCCACATCAAGATGTTTGGTCTGGAAACTCACCACTGACAGGGCTCAATCCGAGGGGCGGGATAAACGGTTGTCTTTCAAACTCCCTCTACATAGCGTGCACGCAATTGGATATTGCTACAACCAACCAGAGCAACGAAGGTGAAGCAGAGCTATTTGAAAGATTAAACTTCCGCCGTATACGGTCGGCAAACTCCTAAAACATCTTCTATTCTTAAGAATGACTTCAGTGCCGTTCTCTGTTCTTTTCTCAGAGAAAAGCTTAACTCCAAGTCGAGTCGCAGTCAAAGCTGATTTGAAAGACCGCCGTTCACCAGTTTCTGTGTTTGCTAGTAGCACGCAAGCCCAACTCTCCCGTCATTATGTTAAGCCCCGCCCACCGACTCAATACACGATGTGATTGGCCCGACCAGAGTTTGGCGTTTACAGCTCAGAAGTCTATTGAGAGTTGCTAGACGACACTCGTGGCAAATTAGATTTTCTGCCGCTAGGGTGCGTCTAGATTTCTAGGCTATTTAACAGCAGCATTCAAGTAAGAAATGTATTTTTATTAAAGCTACTAAATTTATTATTTTCTTTTGTTGTTTGATTCATATTAACAATATTTAGAAGGTACTGTACACTGCTTTCACTTTAATACACAGGTTTAATATAGGCCTACTTCTTGTTGTTTAAGTTCACAGACATAACTGACCGTGCGTGCTTATGTGAACTTGGTGTATTTTTAAATAACCTTGTGTGTATTTGACAATTCAATAGCAATACGATGTGAAAGAGAACTTTTTTTATACTTTAATACTCACGTGACACGCCGTCTGACATCCAGCTTTCTTTGCACTGCTTCGGATGTGTGTGAGTGCGCTCATAAAACCATTTATCAGAAGTTTAGACTGATATGGTTTTAAAACGCATGCATGATGATAATCTAAACCAAACAGATGTTTTAGTTTTGGCAGAGTGTATCTGAGGCACAAGCTGTAAAAGCTCCACCGTTTTTTGGAAAGCAGGGTGGGAAGCAGCAGCTCATTTGCATTTAAAGATACATGAACGAAAACATGGTAATTTACATTGTATAATAAAATATCTTTTGGGTCTGAATTTTCATCTGAAACTTCACAGACGCATTCTAGAGATCCCCGAGACTTTTATAACATCTTGTAATAAGGGGCATAATAAAAAGAACTAGGGATTTTAACAGCAACACAAACAGTGAAGATGTTAATAAGCAAAAGCCTTGCTCCTCCAACTTACAACAGTACCAGATGTGCGCCTGTGTTAGATTTGCATTCTGTTATGTCTGTAGGCATCAATGCTAAAGGATTCAGCAAATATTCCACAGGACATTTCTCATTCTAAATCTGGATGTGATTAGGCTCTGATTAAACTGGCTTTGATTAGTTTATACACTCAGGTATATGAGGAACTGCATTCGAGTTCTTTGTTTACCCTAATTAGCCATTGAAGCTGCAGTCACATCAGCCTTTCACTGTGGTACATGCTGTTCCTATGACAACTGCCTCACTGTCATGGTATGGTATTTAAGAATTCCCCTCCATTGAGACATAATCTCATCGCATTTCACAGTAAGATTACATTACAAACAGATGGAGGAGGTCACAGGGATTTTTTTTCATTTATTTCATTCAAATCCTCTACTAGACCATATGAACTTGTGTTTGTAAAAGTGTAACCTGTTTTCCTACCTCTCTTACTGTGTTCCTGTGTGCGTTTGTGTGTCACAAGCTTGCATCTGACTTGCTCTGAAAAAAAAATAGGTCATCCTTAAAACAAAAAGGGTGCAGTCAACATAGCAACCGTCTGCTGTTTTTTTATTGGCTGACTTGTTTCCATAGTAACAGGTTAACCTTGAGGCTGCAGTCGCAGACCAGTTTGTTGTCTAGGCAAATCCAGCATGTATGAGGAACTCTGCTAAGTCAAGATGTCACCCACATATTAGAGCTACAGTGAGAAAGGGGAGCCTGGCTCAGAAGCCTTGAATATTTTTGGATGTTGTAGTAACCTAGTGTGGGTACAACACGGTCTCTATCATCTAGGTTTCAATGCAATGTCACCACCGTACAGTGCCTTTGATATGTATCCACATAACATGTTTTGTACTACCATTTAAAAAGTATTTTTTTTGTCTTATATGTACCCCCACTGTCTGTACTGTATTTTATTAATATAAAATGAGACAAGAGCATTTTCATTCTAAATATTATGCTAGACAAGTGTGCACATAAGGAATAATTTACTAAGTGCTGTTAAATTATTATTGAAAATGAATGTACACAGGTGATATGCAGCCACACCAATTCATTCAACACCTTGAGACATGGACTATCCAAAATCGAGTACGTACTTATTTTGTATGTACGTTCTATATAATATATGGAGTATGAATATAATTTTGACCTACTACACTCTCCGTATTCTCATTATCATGTGACCTACCAGCATCAGTTGCCTTGCTTCAGTCATTTACAAATCCTCTCCTGTGTCCTCATGGAATAGTAAAGTATCCATCGTATGCAGACCTCAGAATCTCACCAAAAATAGTAGGTCATCTTGGTTACTTTTTGCCAACTACAGGTCCTTCTCAAAAAATTAGCATATTGTGATAAAGTTCATTATTTTCCATAATGTAATGATTAAAAGTAAACTTTCATATATTTTCGATTCATTGCACACCAACTGAAATATTTCAGGTCTTTTATTGTTTTAATACTGATGATTTTGGCATACTGTTCATGAAAACCTAAAATTAGCATATTTCATCCGACCAATAAAAGAAAAGTGTTTTTAATACAAAAAAAGTCAACCTTCAAATAATTATGTTCAGTTATGCACTCAATACTTGGTCGGGAATCCTTTTGCAGAAATGACTGCTTCAATGCGGCGTGGCATGGAGGCAATCAGCCTGTGGCACTGCTGAGGTGTTATGGAGGCCCAGGATGCTTCGATAGCGGCCTTAAGCTCATCCAGAGTGTTGGGTCTTGCATCTCAACTTTCTCTTCACAAAATCCCACAGATTCTCTATGGGGTTCAGATCAGGAGAGTTGGCAGGCCAATTGAGCACAGTAATATCATGGTCAGTAAACCATTTACCAGTGGTTTCGGCACTGTGAGCAGGTGCCAGGTCGTGCTGAAAAACGAAATCTTCATCTCCATAAAGCTTTTCAGCAGATGGGAGCATAAAGTGCTTCAAAATCTCCTGATAGCTAGCTGCATTGACCCTGCCCTTGATAAAACACAGTGGACCAACACCAGCAGCTGACATGGCACCGCAGACCATCACTGACTGTGGGTACTTGACACTGGACTTCAGGCATTTCCTTCTCCCCAGTCTTCCTCCAGACTCTGGCACCTTGATTTCCGAATGACATGCTAAATTTGCTTTCATCCGAAAAAAGTACTTTGGACCACTGAGCAACAGTCCAGTGCTGCTTCTCTGTAGCCCAAAAGTGGCTTGACCTGGGGAATGCGGCACCTGTAGCCCATTTCCTGCACACGCCTGTGCACAGTGGCTCTGGATGTTTCTACTCCAGACTCAGTCCACTGCTTCCGCAGGTCCCCCAAGGTCTGGAATCGGTCCTTCTCAACAATCTTCCTCAGGGTCCGGTCACCTCTTCTCGTTGTGCAGCGTTTTTTGCCACACTTTTCCTTCCCACAGACTTCCCACTGGGGTGCCTTGATACAGCACTCTGGGAACAGCCTATTCGTTCAGAAATTTCTTTCTGTGTCTTACCCTCTCGCTTGAGGGTGTCAATGATGGCCTTCTGGACAGCAGTCAGGTCGGCAGTCTTACCCATGATTGCGGTTTTGAGTAATGAACCAGGATGGGAGTTTTTAAAAGCCTCAGGAATCTTTAGCAGGTGTTTAGAGTTAATTAGTTGATTCAGATGATTAGGTTAATAGCTCGTTTAGAGAACCTTTTCATGATATGCTAATTTTTTGAGATAGGAATTTGGGGTTTTCATGAGCTGTATGCCAAAATCATCAGTATTAAAACAATAAAAGACCTGAAATATTTCAGTTGGAGTGCAATGAATCTAAAATATATGAAAGTTTAATTTTTATCATTACATTATGGAAAATAATGAACTTTATCACAATATGCTACTTTTTTTTAAAAAAGGACCTGTATTTTAGAGTTCAGACATAGGCCTATATATTTGGTCACATGCTGTTTTTTGCCTATTATAGCAGGGAAGTATGCAATTTCAGTTGCAGCTATTGATTAGATGTTTTATTTCAAGACATTTATCAGGTTTGTTTTCTTTAAACTATTGTGTGTAGTATAGAACCAATTTTTATGCAATTTCATCACAATCCTCAGTTGCTTATTCCAAAACATTTAAACGTAGGCGTGGGCCAGATATTTATAAAATTCTGTCATGAAACTCTAGATGGTGCAGGTGAATAGGCCCTCAACCTGCTTGCAATCACATCATTATCATTAAGGCACAGCTGATTGGTTCCTGCTGTATTAGTAGCCAATGAGCTTGCATGCTCAACCTTCAAATACTTGATTAGCATTTGCCTTAGCACTGCAGTACGCTTTCAGAAACCCTCCAACATCCCCAGCTCCACCTGTATATATCTGCTACGAGCAATTCATGTATACTATATTGTACATGTCTTACTTGCTCACAGCAGTGTGTTGTCTTGGCAATAGCATATGTTCCATACCTACAGCAGCAGCGTAGCAGATCTATTCTGCCAAGACCAAAACATACCAACATTGTCATACACATTAACAATCTGTGAGTTGCCATGACAAAAATGCAGTTATGAGAGAGATAAAGCATGCGTGTATTACCCAAGTCTGCGGCTCTCAGAAGTGTTCAGCAGCAGCATTTCCAATAGCTGAGCTGCAAGTTTAACTGCTTAAAAAAGGTGAGATTATTACCTTACTGAAAAAATGTCATGTAGTTGCTAGAAATTTTATTGACAAAGTCAACCACCGGGCAGTGCTAAAAAAAACAAGCATGTTGTGCAGATATGTTTCTGGAAAATAAGGTTGCAGTTTTTTTGCCCTAAATGCAGATTCTGGCCTATTAACAAAAAGGGGGGGAAAGGCTTCCATTGAGTCAAATAGGTCATATCTGTAATGTGCTGAAGAGATTAATGATGCCCTTTGTTTCCAGTTACTTAATTCGGTAAAAGTCTGATTTTAAGCCCAGGCGTTGTTCAGTTCCGATGTATGACAGCGATTATATGGTAATGTGAGGCGTTTACAGATTAAATCTTTCTTTAACCCCCAGATCTGCACATTGGAACACATTGGACCGCTCTGATTTTATCAAACATAATTCATATTTAGGATTTTTTTTTATTTTTATGAAAAGGATGATTATTCAGAATGATTACAACTATGATAACATCAGTACCTCTACAATAGCCATTGACAGTAATGAATGAGCACTTATGAAATCGCGACCACAAACAAGCTGCTGTGCCTGTGTGGGTCCAATGAACATCAGAGATGTCTGAACAGCATTTGGAAGTGTTGCAACAACACGACTGTTGTCTTCTAAAACAACCGTATGGACAAAGAGAAGAGCTTGGGAGAAAATCGCGTTAGTTGTGTGCTAGCTTGTATGTAAATATTAAGCCTACCTGTTGAGACGTCAATGATAATCTGCTATGTTACATACCTGTTGTAATGACTGACACTTGTATGTGATTATTTTTAAGGCTGCCTTTCTGTACACCTGGCTGGAGGACAGCCGATGAAAATTAGCACTTTTGAGCTAACTCGGGTACATTTGCATTATTGTAATGTTGATTAATGTACATTGTCCTCTTTTAAACAAACAAACAAACAAACACCAATCAGACATATAATTACTTGTAACATGTAATGCTTTATGCTTAGTAATGGACCTTCCACCAAAAAGCAGGAAAGGTCTCAGTTACCATGGATACCACCAACTGATAAGACAGTTTAAAAGAATGAAAAACAAGGGCCATGGGAAGACCCATAACCTTAAACAGACTCATTATTTAATAGAAAAACTGTTCTATAAATGAACATGCACCCCAGGACATTGTGCGTATGAATATAACTATCTTGTAAAAGTGTTTTTTGTATAGTTATATCTCATTGCATATATTATATCTCATATCTTAAACTACTAGTTAAAGAGTTAATTTACCGATTAGCATATGGCTTTGTATCAGTAGAAACCCTGGAGTATACACCCCCCCATATCCCCCCAAAACAAGAGATTTATGCATTTTATTTCTGGAAAAATTCACCAGATGATGCAAATTGACGGTATATGCATCACCTGAGGAATTTTTGGCCAAAGGCTAAACACTACAGCCAGCAGAGGGAGCCATTTCCGCATGTTTTCAATCCGCTCATGGGGGATGGGAGATCACACTCACAGCTCAGTTTCGTTTGCAGCTCCGTTTATTCATGTAAACAGAGCTATGCTGAGCAATGTAAGTGTTTTAACTTCTCAAATTAATTTCTATGAAAGTTAAGCTTCCAAAGGCATGAACTGAAAACGCACCAGACTGAACACGCACTGTGAATGTATATGCTGCAAGCCGGTCGCGATTACCTCAGCTCTCATCACAAGAGCTCATTCGGCTCATTCATGGCGGTGAATGTAATCTGACTCCTGCATTGCAGGGACCTGCACAGGTTGCCCGGGCAACTGCCCACATGCCTTTCTCGACTTCATGTTGCTCTTCAGAGGTGGAAAAAAATAAATTAAAAAAATCGTACAATGGATGCAGAATTTGCAGACCTAGATGCAAATGTTTTTTTTTTTTTTTTTTTTGTTTTGCCTCATTCAATATATTCGGGCACCCATCCAAAAGTGAAAGTCAGTAGGGGAAGGGCAAACTGTTTACGTGGCTGCAGCGCTGCACGAGACCGGCACCTGAGCTGAACCTAATGTTTACACTTCCCCATTAGATCATGTGAGGTGCTCCTCCTGGCATGATATTCTTAATTTCTTGTAGTGTGCAATGTGCTACAATTTTTTCAAATCTTATTGTGTGTGCACATGTTTGAGATTTGAGAGTCTTTTATTAAGATTGTAGAAACAGTTTTGTTTGTCTCTAAATTCTTGAGTGAACAACCATCCATTCCATCTATTATCTTCCGCTTATCCAGGGCCAGGTCACAGGGGCAACAGTCTAAGCAGAGATGCCCAGACTTCCATCTCTCTAGCCACTTCCTCAAGCTCCTCCGGGGGAACCCCGAGGCGTTCCCAGGCCAGCCGGGAGACATAATCCCTCCAGCATGTCCTGGGTCTTCCCCGGGGCCTCCTCCCGGTGGGACGTGCCCGGAACACCTCCCTGGGAAGGCGTCCAGGAGGCATCCAAAATAGATGCCCGAGCCACCTCAGCTGGCTCCTCTCGATGTGAAGGAGCAATGGCTCTGCTCTGAGCTCCTCCCGAGTGACCGAGCTTCTCACCCTATCTCTAAGGGAGCGCCCAGCCACCCAGCGGAGAAAGCTCATTTCAGCCGCCTGTATCCGGGATCTTGTCCTTTCGGTCCTGACCCACAGCTCATGATCATAGGTGAGAGTAGGAACGTAGATTTACCAGTAAATCGAGAGCATCGCCTTACGGCTCAGCTCCTTCTTCACCACGACAGATCGGTACATTGCCCGCATTACTGCAGATGCTGTTAATCTCCCGTTCCATCCTTCCCTCACTCGTGAACAAGACCCCAAGATACTTAAACTCCTCCACTTGAGGCAAGAACTCTCCACCAACCTGAAGTGAGCAAGCTACCCTTTTCCGACTGAGAACCAGGCCTCGTACTTGGAGGTGCTGATTCTCATCCCAGCCGCTTCACAATCGGCTGCAAACCGTCCCAGTGCATGCTGAAGGTCCTGGTCTGAGGTTGCCAGCATGACAACATCATCTGCAAAGAGCAGTGACGAAATCGCATGGTCCCCAAACTGGACACTCTCCGGCCCTTGGCTGGGTCTAGAAATTCTGTCCATAAAAATTATGAACAGAACCGGTGACAAAGGGGAGCCCTGCCGGAGACCAACATGCACCGGGAACAAATTTGACTTACTGCCGGCAATGTGAACCAAGCTCCTGCTCTGGTCGTAAAGGGACCTTACAGCCCAAAGCAAGAGGCCCCGGACCCCATACTCCCAGAGCACCCTCCACAGGGTGCCACGAGGAACACAGTCGAATGCTTTCTCCAAATCCACAAATATATAGAGCTGGTCCAGGGTTCCACGACTGGGACGAAAACCACACTGCTCCTCCTGAATCCGAGTTTCCACTATCGGTCGAATTCTCCTCTCCAGTAACCTAACATAGACTTTCCCAGGGATGCTGAGAAGTGTGAGTGAACAACATTTTTCCTAAATGTATTTTAGATTTATAGTTGGGGTTTGAATGTCCTTGTTGAACCTGCAAAAGCACAATGAGACAGGAGGAGTGAAGTACTACCCTCTGGTGTTAAGACTGCAGAAGCACATGTACAATAAATAAATACATTTGGAGGGAAAAAAACAGCTCTGAGATGCTCCCAGAAAACTACTTCTGAGCTGCCTGAAGAATGGTGAAATAGAAATGTCTCTAGAAAATGTAAAATTATAAAGTTTAAAGGAAATACAGAATGTGTTTAAAGGACTGACGCATTATCAAGTGTTTGATTTTTATTTTATTTGATGTTGAATGTGTAAAACCAATAACAGCCAAATGGGTCCAGGTATTCTCATATTTGTACTTTTGCTTAGAAATATGTAAAGGTTACCAATTTGAACTAATGTGACTGTTTGAGGAGCTAGAATAAGATATCAAATATAACATACTTGTTTGTTTATTGATAAAAGACATTTTATTGTTATAGATCATGAACATACGGTTTTAAAATAAAGAGCTACAAAATACTGTGCCTCTTTATAAAATTACAGTAAGTATTGATCCTCACTCGTATGAATTAACTGTATGAATTACTTGAACGAAGTGTCAAACCTCTGAAGAGCAGCTATGTGGTTCTTGCTGTTCTTCATCAATCCATGATGAAGACTCATCTGTCCCAAAGTAACGGTCTCCAAAGTCCCCTTTAAGGACAGCAAAGATTTTAGTACACAGTGTAGTTCTTCTACTTCTTTCTTCTTCTTATATTTAGATATGCTACCATTCAAAGATTTGGGTTTGGTCAGAATTGATATTATTTATATTTAAATAAGGTCACATTAAATAACTTTAACAATAACGTTAACGTAATTAACAATGAGCAATACATTTGTTACCATATTTAGTCACAGTAGCCTTTAACATCAGTTAATAAAAAAAATACAACTGTTCATTGTAAATTCATGTTAGCTCAGGTCCATTAAATAATAATTTAATGCATAAAATAATTAATAATGTATTAGTAAATGTTAAAATTATATGTTATAATAAATTAAACAAATGTAGTTCACTAATGGAACCATGTTGTACATTGTTTTTAAATGTTTAAATGTTTCCTGCTCATCGAATAAAAACACTGATATTGTGAAATACTTATATTTCTTATAATATATTTTAAAATGTAATTTATTCTTGTGATGGCAAAGCTGAATCAGCATCATTTCTCTAGTCTTCCGTGCCACAAGATCCTTTAGAAATCATTCATATATGATGATCTGCTGCTCAAGAAACATGTTATTGTTATCAATGTTGAAAACAGTTGTGCAGCTTAATATATTGTAGAACTGTGATGCAGTTTTTTCAAGGTTCTTTGATGAATAGAAAGTTCAAAATATCAGTGTTAACTTGAAATATAAATCTTTCTTTTTATAAATTATAAAATTGTCTGAAATTATTACATTTTCTGATCAGTTGCATACTTGCTGATTTAAGGTATTCTTTTCTTTTAACAAAAAAATCTTACTGACCCTAAACATTTGAATGGTAGTTCATCTATGTCAGGAAGACTCACCTATCCCTGGGATGACATGAAGAAAGTCATCTATGCTCTTGTCCACAGCAGTGGTGATGATTTTGACACGAGGAAAGGCGTAAGCCACTGAGTGAACTCCCAACTCCGCCATCAGCAGAGACACCAACACGATCTTGTCTTCCTGGACATCATGGTCCTGTATATAAACATACACACGCTCACATTCAACAAATGAAAACCATTCAAACATTTTAACAAGGAATTCTGCCATCTAATTACTTTATTTCCAGAGAAGAGAGTCAAAATATAGTGTCTGAACTATACACCCGGCCAGGATTTGCACATTGTGGAATGAACAAGGTCTACAGCCACATACCAGCAACACCCTCACTGCCATCATGGCTGCAGCTCCAGTGGAAACGGTGCTATCCATCAAAATCACATGGTCCTCACTGATGTCTCTGGGCAGTCGCAGGTAGTGCAGCTAAATGGAAGGGGAGGGTGTCTTAGTTACTACGGAAACGAAGTGAGAAAGAGGGAACCACAGCCACCAAAAAGAATGAAACTGAGGAGTCAGGAGATCTCTGTTACCACGGAGACAGAGACCAACAGGCAAAATGGACAAACAGGGTTTGAGGAGAGCTGAGAAGAAAATTCCTCAAATATAAACAAAAAAGCATAATGTGAATCCATCTGTGGCCAGAAAATATAAATAGAGACTGTAAAAAATGTTTTGTCAATCGTCAATGCTCGTATGGTTGAATTTGCCTGAATTTCATCTGTGTATAGGCTCTCTCCCGTATCCCCAAATCATACAACATACATACATACATACTATATAGACTGTGAAAAAAGATGGATGACACACCTTCACTTTCTACCATTGTAGAAAAGTGAAGCCACCGATGTCCAAATATGGCGCTGACATCTTAGAGCCTGAGTCTATGCAGTAGTGAGCGTGAAGTGGAGATCAAATCGTTTTGGCTTCACTTTTCAGCACTTCTATGGCACACTTGGTACATACTAAAGTCCCTTTCAAGGGCCTGGTCCCAAATGGCACCCGAAACACTCGCGGTCTTTCTCCCAATGAACATATGCAGTCCTAAGCGCAAATCCCAGGTTTCTATTTGAACCGGAGCTTCTAACGACAGCTGCAGTGGCGCAATGACTTTACCAATCAGCGATTGGCTCTTTTACTTAGAAGGCTCCCATTCATAAGTAATAGGAGTGAACCTTTCTATATCTATGGTCTTTGTACATACATACAACCTCATCATATTAGCTACTAGAAACCCTATATTGTGCACATACACTGACAGACAAATATACTCACAGTTGTTTTTGTTAGACAGAATTACCATACTGTTCCCTGCTATTCACCTAATCATTTTCACAGTTTCTTTATTCATTATTCATTTTCTATTAGACGCTTTATCTGCAACATTGAAAACTTATTTCTCTGTGTACAGCACCAAAGCTTATGCGGCTGATGCCAACTTACCATACAGTACAGTCTGCAAAGTGTCCAAATTCACACAGTGTTCACCCAGCTTAAGATTTAGTACTACGACCTCATAAGAGAGACAGGCTTCATTATATTCATTCTGTCATTGTCTTGTTACCTCTGGTTCTCCTGAATCCAGATTCGTCTGGATCAGAATCTTGCCAATACGGACGTCTTTGCACACGGCTCTTAGTGCCGGCTCCATGGTCTCACCTGCCCGAAGAACAGACACACCTGTGATCTAGAAAACAGAAAGACAGGTGCTACAAAACCAAGATGATTCCAATCAAGTAAGAAATGTTAAAATACTGAAAGAAAGGCACACAAAATTTACCCCTTTCCCACTAAATCTGTGTCCATTATACTCATGACCTTGTGGTGTTTGGATGGTACAGGCCTGTAAAAAGGACAGATATTTTTGTGATGAAGGATGACAACAGATCAGCAAAAAAGACACATGAGTTAAATATTTACATTAAAGTGGTTAATGTTATAGATAACATTAATATTATCTATAAACCATATATTTATACAATATTATTTATTTAAAAAAAAGTACAATTATGACTTTCAAAACAGCAGGAAAATTAATTGCGATAAATTATAAATAATAAGAAATAATATGATTAGTCTTGCCGATTAATTAACTGACAGATAATGTAATTAATTGAATCAAAGGTTTTATTGATATACGTTTGATTATTAATTTTTCAAATGATTAATTAACTGGCATATAAAGTAATTCATTCAAATAATATTTTATTGACATGCGTGACTAATTATAATTGATTTATTTTATTAATTGGCTTATTTAATTAATCAGAATACATTTTTATTTATAATGTGTGAATTAGCAATGTGTGGGATATCTCATACCAGTGACAAATTCCTTGTATATTTTGCATACTTGGCCAATAATGTTGATTTAAAATTAATTCAAATTCAACTGGCATATTCATTTAAAAATGTATTGACATATGTGTGGTTATAAGCAAATAATAATAAAAAAATGTTGCATTTTTCATTCTTTGTCAGACAGGACAGTAGAGACTGACAGGAAAGCATGGGGTGGAGAAGGGGGAACGGGACCGGCAAAGGACCTTGAGTCAGGATTTGAACTCGGGTTGCACTATGTGTCAGTGTGCAAACCACTAGGCCATCAGCGCTGACTATAAGCTAATGATTTGATTAAATAAATAGCAGGTCATTTAATAAAAATCTTTAATTGAGCACTAGGTATAATTTAAACCACAGTAAACTCAGTTTTGATCGCACAATCATATCAAAGTCTGGCAAAAAAAATACAATTAGCGGCACATAGACAGAAATACACCCACATACCTTTGAGGGCAAGAAAGACAGTGCGTGTTCAATCAGCAGCCGCATCAGTCTCTTTGAGTAGAAGATGAACTCGTCACGGCTGGTGTCTTTGTTCCTAAAAACAAACAGAAAAATTAAGGAGGAGTGCATAAGAGACACAGAGAAAAGGTTAAAGCAGTCATTAGCCTGATTCACACATGTGAGGAATTCTGAATGGCACCAGCTACAGATTAATGGATTCCAAAACACATTTCAACAACAAGCATCAACTTCTTAAAGGTCCCGTTCTTTGCGTGTTTTTGAAGCTTTGATTATGTTTACAGTGTGCAATATAACATGAGTTCATGTTTCGTGTGTAAAAAAACAGTATTTTTCACACAATTTACTTATCTGTACAGCGCTGTTTCCTCTGTCCTAAAAACGGCCTGATGATTTCCTTGTTCTATGAAGTCCCTCCTTCAGAAACACGTAACGAGTTCTGATTGGGCCAGCGCTTCCCGTGTTGTGATTGGACAGCAGCTTAGCGCACTTTGCCCGGAAAGGTCCCGCCTCTTACCATAACGGGGAGATGCAAGCACTGAATTCGCGCTCTTCTCCACGTGGGAGAGCAACAAGACCACGCCCCCTATTTTGCGTGTTCTTGTGGGCGGAGGGTTAGTCAACAAACGGTTCTAGTGATGTCATTACATCCCTGCACTTCCTGCTGTAGTCCAAACCGGCCGTTCACTGTAGGCTTTGAAAGGGAACTTCTGTTAAATAAAATATCTCGCTTGGCATTGAACTTTGAGCTTTATCATTTTACAGGTATTATTTATGCTCTAACAGCAACATTACACACTAACTAAAGTTTGAAAGATGGAATCGCGAAGAACGGGACCTACGAGGCTAATCTTTTGATGTGTTTGATGAGATCTGATTCATATGACACTCACCACTCACCTGATGATGGTGTGGAGACCTCTGACCTGTGGCGTGCTTTCCAACACACTGAGAGTCTGAGGGAGCGGCTGGGACTGATGGGCCGTGGCCAGGAGCGCCCTGTGTGTATGTGTAATTATGAAAGAGAAGGGATATTAAGCAAATCAGCAGTCAAAGAAAAAAATGTGATTCAAATACAAATACAAATGAAGGCCATTTGTACACCGGGACATACCATTTCTAACAATGATTGTAGCACTAAAGGAGCTATGTGGGTCATTTGCATGTTCATACACACATACATACGTACATATATATATATATATATATATATACACACACACACACAAATACACACTGATCAGGCATAACATTATGACCACTGAGAGGTGAAGTGAATAACACTGAGTATCTCTTAATCACGGCACCTGTTGTGGGTGGGATATACTAGGCAGCAATTGAACATTTGGTCCTCAAAGTTGATGTGTTAAAAGCAGGAACATTTTTGAGAGTTTGACAAGGGCCAAATTGTGATGGGTAGATGACTGTGTCAGAGCATCTCCAAAACTGCAGCTCTTGTGGGGTGTTCCCGGTCTGCAATGGGCGGTATTGATCAAAAATGGTCCAAGGAAGGAATGGTGCGACAGGGTCATGGCTCAGTTATGCATGTGGAGACCGAAAGCTCTGTAGCTAAGATAGTTCATGAAGCTAATGATAGTTCTGATAGAGAGGTGTCAGAATTCACTGTTCCATATAGGGCTACATAGCTACAGACCAGTCAGTGCAATGCCTTGGGCAATGTTCTGGTGGGAAACCTCGGGTCCTGACATCCATATATTTTGGTACTTTGACACGTACCACCTACCGAAGCATTGTTGCAGACCATGTACACCCTTTCATGGAAATGGTATTTCCTCTTTCCTCTTTCAGCAGGATAATGCACCCTGCCACAAAGCAAAAATGGCTCAGGAATGGTTTGAGGAGCACAACAATGAGTTTGAGGTGCTGACTTGGCCTCCAAATTCCCCAGATCTCAATCCAATCAAGCATCTATGGGATGTGCTGAACAAACAAGTCCGATCCATGGAGGACCCACCTCACAATTTACAGGACTCAAAGGATCTGCTGCTAACATCTTGGTGACAGATACCACAGCACACCTTCAGGGGTCTAGTGGAGTCCATGCCTTGAAGGGTCAGGGATTTTTTGGCAACAAAAGGGGGACCAACACAATATTAGGTCATAATATTATGCCTGATCTGTGTGTGTATGTGTGTTATATATATTTATATAAGATTCATATACATTTATATAACAATGATATACGTGATCATTGTAAATGTATGAGTAAAAAACTTCTCTACCTGACACTAATCTCACGCTGCCGAGAGAACGCATGCAACAGAACAGAGATGAAAAATCAGTCCAAAAACAGTGAAAGAGTTAGAAGGCTGAGAGAAGTTTCCTGTCCTTAATACGTTATTCTATGATAACTACTTCATTGTACCAAACTGTGTAATACAAATACATACAAAAAATAGAAGTTGCAGAACTTCTATTTATAGACAGAGGGCGCCATTTCTGTGTGTAGTGTGTGGAAAGGTGAAAAAAAACTGAAAAAGTCCATTCAACACGGCACGTTCCCTTAGATTTTCTTGATTAGTTTAAGAATAAACCCTGTACATCTACACTAAAACATCTCAGTTTTACATGATGAACACTAAATAAAAAAGTGTTTGGTTTTTCTTTTTCTTTAATATATCTTGTCTAGGGCAGACTACCTATGTGAACAGAAAAAATAGGTTAACAATTCCTCTTTGGCTGGAACAATGGATAAGATTGTTTCATATGATAATTTCCCACAATGCCCCTTTCCACTTACCTCTTCTAGCTGGCTGTGAACATGCTGAACGATCAGGTCAATGGCCACCATGTTACCCCCACCTGTGTTTGCAGGAGAGAAGTGAGAAATTGTAGCATCTGTATTCAAAAAGCAATGGTAACTAAAGGAATGAAATATTGACCTCACCACGTGGCACTACAATGTCTGCAAGTCGCATGGTGGGCTCTATGTACTGCTCAAAGGCTGGTTTTACAAACTTATTGTATTGTTTAATCACGCCCTCAATGTCACGTCCTCTCTCTGTGATGTCCCTCCTCAGCCGCCGTACAAGCCGAATATCAGAATCTGTATCTACAAAAATCTTCATGTCCATCAGCTGCAAAAAACACAAGTTGACTGAAGAAATATTTTGTTTTCAGTTGTAGATATAATGAAAGAGTCATAAATATTTCAATTTTCTCTAAACAAATGCACATACCTGCAAAATGTTAATTTTGACAACTTTTAAGAATATACTAGCATATAAATATTAGCTAAAACCTAATCAATATGGACTAAAAAGCCATAAAAGACGCATTTTCATTTCATGGCTCTTTAAGATGGATTTGTGATAAATGGTCCCTCATCATCTCCCTTACGTCATCACAAAAACATTTTTTATCACTTTGTTTACTTTGTATTTTTTATCAGAATTTAAACATTGAGAAACCGAAACATTTCATAATACCTGCAAGAGCTCTTTGTCTGCAAAGGACAAGATCCCTTCAAAGATAATGACGCTGGCACCATAGACATTTTTCTGGAAGAGGGAGGAAAAAGTAAACACCATTAACAACAGAATTTTTTTGCTTTATCTGTATGGTTGGTATCTGGGAAATATGCAAAACAGCTGTCACACACACTCACCCATTCTTTCTGTCGTCCATGTGTAGTGAAGTCATACACTGGGATTTTTACACTTTTCCCCTGTTTAAGTTTCCGCAGCGTGGTCCCAAGCAGCTCAAAGTCGAAAGCTCCCGGATGGTCAAAGTTATAATCGTTATTGGCTGCTAGAGCTTGTTCCTCTGGAGACAGAACCTGCAGATGGGTAACATAAAGGTTGCATGTTTGAGCGATGGTGGGGGCGCCACAGACACAGGAAAGATCACAATCACCCTATCACCATATGTGCTTCAACATATTTATATTCTAATCACATAAACCATGGCATCTGACGAAGAAGGCTGTTGATATCATGTGTAAAAACGTGATGAGTTACATCCAATTTTTATATATATATATATATATATATATATATATATATATATATATATATATATATATATATATATATATATATATATATATATATATATATATATATGTATATATATATATATATATATATGTATATATATATATATATATATATATATATATAAATAGTAATAGTTTGCAAAAATATGAAAATTCTGTCATTCATGTTATATTGTTTTTTCCCTTCTCATAAATGTGGATAAAAAAACATACAACACAACCAGTGTAGTCTATTTTTAGTCAATAAAGGCATAAATCTGAAATATATATATATATATATATATATATATATTTTTGGTGACTTAAAAACATTCTGCATGGTCAATGAAGTTCAATTCCTGAACAGATGGCTCTAAGGAGCCAGTTATTTTTTGATAACCGTAAGTAAATAATGTCAATTAAATTTGTTCCTGCAAACAACATTAATAAGAAGTGAGACTTCACAGTGGATATAACCTTGCAGAAACAAATCTCCAAAGCGACCATTTTGATGCTATACACTGCCCGGCCAAAAAAAGGTCGGGATTTAATTTGGATTGGTTTGGATTTAAATTAGCAAATGCTTAAGAGTCAATGACTGGATCATTATTGCAGTGATTTTTTATGTTTCTAGCATGTTATATGTGTAGCAAAAGCTCTTTCAACCCTAATTGATGGATTGTATAGCTTTACAAAAATCACTGCAATAATGATCCAGTCATTGACTCTTAAGCATTTGCCAATTTAAATCCAAACAGCGATTTTTTTTTGGCCGGGCAGTGTATATAACGATTAAATGTGACAGGCTGAACGGTTTAGACTGATTCACACAGAGATACGTGAGGAAGGAGAAGGATTAAAAGGACTTTCAGAAGCACTTGATTTACCAGATCAACTTTGCTCATTCAGATTTCCCACTCAAAGTAACACACACATATGACCAAACTTCCATCCCATAAACACAAAAACATCCTCACCTTATAAAATGAGTCCATAGATAGTAGAACAACCCAAGGAACGTCCAAAGATTCGATTATTTTATTGGCTACAGTAGTTTTTCCAGAGGAACTGCCTCCACACAGACCTGTAAGAACATTATTACTTATTTAGAATTTCATATTTAGTATTTAAGTTCAAACCTAATAGAGAACAAGCTGAGCCAATACTGAAAGTCTTATATCTTAATATCTCTATTTGAATGATCATCAGAAAGTTTCTGATCACTCTTCCATCTACTCGTACCAATGACAAAGGCCTCTTTAAACTGGGCTCCATGTTCGTTGTACCAGGGCGGTCTGCCGGCTGTGTAGATGGTACGTGTGCCCGTGCGAAGCAGTGGAGGTTCTGTTTTTCCCAGAGTGCTGCTCTTCCTGCGAGAGGTGCTGACCGTGGGGAGGAGCCGGTCCAGAGAATCTTCACCACTCCCACTAGACCAAAAAAAAAAAAAAAAAAGAATTATTCCATTATAAAATACATCCATTTGGATACTTGTGGGCTAGTGCTAACCAACCAGCAGTAATATACTGTAAGACATTTATAGGCTGATTTCTCCAAACAGTGTAAACAATGTTTCTCAGTCAGCGTTGCTCATTGTCTGACCACACAACAGCAACAGCAGCTCAACCAATGAGTTAGTTAGTACTTTTTGTTAGCTAATGTTTTTGGTGCTCCTAGAGACAAATTATCACTAAATATAATAAATAAATAAATAAATAAATAAATATATATATATATATATATATATATATATATATATATATATATATATATATATATATATATATATATATATATATATATATATATTATTCTGTGCCCTCAACAACACAACAAAGCATGTTGCACAGATCTGAATGAGAAAACAAAATCTAATATTTAAAAAAACAAGTAATCAGTGATTTTTTCTCCATAAAATCATGACAAGTTTATAATAAAGACATATTATATAACTTTTTTAATGTCTGCAGGATGTAAAAAAAATAAAAATAATAATAATTATATTATATACAATAGTGTATAACTCCTTTAAACTCATTGCAAATAATTTTGTTATTATTAAATCAATTCTGTTCTTATTAATTTTGAGGAATACTGAATATGTTTTGTGCAAGTGACATGGGTAAATGCATGCTCACATTTAGTCTAAAACTACCAAAATTCACACAACGCCTCTGCACTCAGGATTTCTCCCAACATGGCAACAGGAGAGCTGTTTAGTATTTGCTGTGCGAGTAAACCTCACTCCTCTGATCTCAAGAGATGCCCTAATGACTGATGCTAGAGGTGCATCAGTCATTAGAGTCAGTCATGATTCAGAATCATTCATGATTCGGATCGCCAATGTCACGTGATTTCAGCAGTCTGTATTGTCACATAAGGACTACTTTGATGATGTTTTTATTCCCTGTCTGGACATGGACAGTATAGTGTGCATACACTTCCATACGCTCTCAGACTAAATATAAAATATCTTAAACTGTGTTCTGGAGATGAACGGAGGTCTTAGGGGTGGGGAACGACATTAGGGGGAGTCATTAATGACATCGATTTAATTTTTGGATGAATTGACCCTTTAAGTAGCAGGTTTAAAATCAGCAACCAAGAGATCTTTCCGCCATCGCGTCAGCATCACACAGAACCTGTCTCCCTCATGCTTTGCATCAGCATGAGTGACTAAATCAGGGCACTAGTTACAGCACATTCAAAATAGCTAAACAACACAGCCAAATGGAAAGGTGCTGAAATAAAAAAAAAAGACTCAAAATCTAGACTCTTCTCTTAACAATGATTTACTCTTTAACTGTATGCTGCTCTGTTCAGATTATACTCAAGCGAGTGGACAAAAGGACATTTGATTAACCTTTTAAATACTAAACAGTGCATTTAATAACTCACCCTCCATTTATACGGAGAGCCCAGCAGCCTGATATTCTGGCCCCTGTGTATCCGGGCAGCGTGCTCATATCAGCTGAGAAAACCTGATGGCTGTCTTCCATATAAGCAATAAAGGTCGCATTCTCATCGAAGCTCAAACAGCCCAACACAGATAAACCAGCTAATAATCACAGCTGAAGCACAAAGCCTGGGTCACGGAGAGGGCGGACATCATACCGCTTCTAATGCACTGGCAAAATCACACGCCTGCTTTAAGAAAAGACTAGATTCAACACAGCCCACCTCTGTTTGAAAGTTAGCCGACTACTAATGTCTTCAAGAAACCTTTTAATTAATAGAAAAACAGCTTGTCTTTGTGTCTGGATACTGGCTCGCTCAGTGTGTGGGCTTGATGGAATAAGAGGATCAGTTCTACAGGTGAGTGGATGGAAAGTATTAATAGAACCAGGAACCAGGAAACAGAGAGAGAGAGAGAGAGAGAGAGAGAGAGAGAGAGAGAGAGAGAGAGAGAGAGAGAGAGAGAGAGAGAGAGAGAGAGAGAGAGAGAGAGAGAGAGAGGTTTAGAAAAAACTTTATTTTTACTTTTTACTTGTTACAAACATGATGTCTTAAAAACAAAACATAAAAAAAAAAAAAAACTTTTTTTTTTTTTTTTTTTTCCTTCTTCTTCTAAAACCCTAAAACCAACTGATCATCATGTACAACACATAAAACCTCCTTAAAACACCATGTTTCACAAAAAGCAGGAATATTATTGGTAAGACTGTAATATGCAAACTCAGTTCTCAATCTTGCTGCCACCATCCACATCAGCATCACTTTTGGATCTGTCGCCGCCAACCCTAGACCTTTATTCTTTCTGGTCTTCCATATAGCCATTTTTGCTGTCCCTATTAAATAATTCAATAAAACTACTCTCTTCCTTAAAACAAAACTATACTTCAACCCTCCAATAAAGACCTGATCATTAAAATCCCCTGTAAAACCATTAAACCAAATTTTTAGTAACTGAAAAAGATTATTTAATCTACCACATTTTAAAAACAGATGTTCTAAATCTTCTCCCTCACCACAAAACCTGCACTGCCCCCCCACCGCTGGATTCAGGTGTGCCACGTGTCTGTCCGTAGCTATGGCCCCGTGGATAATCCTCCACTGCAGATCAGCAGTACGCTTCTCTACAGGGGGTTTATACAGGGTCCTCCACCTGTCTCGCACAAGGAATTCTGGTCCCAACAAACCTGGCCATCTGGAGGCTTTCTGTCGCTTTAGTGACCGCTGATGCATCACTTTAACCGTAGAGTGATAGAGCGCCTTCTTTGAAACATTGTCCAAATACTCCAGTTGAGGTGTCCGAGAGTTCAGGATTGAATTGGCGACTTCACCCTCGTCCTCGTCACTCATTAGCAGTGAAATGTCAATTCTTGGAAATTCTGGTTTGCCACTATGGTTATCCATTTGTCCTCTTGCCATGTTCTCTCCATACATGTTTTTTACCACCATGGAAATTTCTTCTATCAGCTTAGATGCAAGTCTCTGTGACTGTAGGCCCGTAATTCCTTGAATAACTCCCACCGCTTTCCATCCATCTTTATCCATGAGTTGACCCAGCTTCACAATCCCCTTCCCAATGAGACAGGTTTTGACAGTCACTGATGATAAAAGTCTTGTCTGGATCATATTGTTAAAAAATAAAGGTTCCTCCGGAGCCCATTGAGCAGAACTGCTCCAATCTCTGTCCATTTTAAAAACACTCCTCCACACATAAAACATTGTCTGATAAAAAGGTGTAATTCCAGAAAGATTCATTTCTTCCAACCTCATTAAAAACAGGTGTTTGTCCAGTCCGAGACCCCCTGCCCTCTGTAAAATGGCACACGCAGTGTGGGTCCACAACAACTCTTTGTGATACAAGAGTCTCTTTGCTGCTTGCAGTCTAAAAGCATTGATCCTGCTCTTGACATCCACCAGTCCATGTCCTCCCTCACAGACTGGCAAGTAGATCCCCGATGCCCGGATCCAGTGCTCACCACTCCAGAAGAAGTTCACCAGCTTTCTTTGTATTTCACATATAACTTCTTCCGGTGGATCCAGGACTGCACACCTGTGCCACAGGACAGAAGCTGCCAGGTTGTTGGCAACCAGAACTCGACCTCTGTAGGACAACTGTGGTAATAGCCGTTCCCACTTAGACAACCGGCCAGACACCTTCTCCAGCAAACCCTCCCAGTTCTTCATCTGATACTGCGCACTACCAATAAAAACCCCTAAAACCTTTAACCCTTCTCTTCTCCACCTTAAGCCACCTGGAAGTGTTGGACATCCCGTCTCTTCCCACCTGCCTATAATATACGCCTCACTTTTCTCCCAGTTCACTTTGGCTGTAGATGCCTTTTCATATAAAACAATGTTTTTATTTAATCTTCTAATGTCTTCCTGCCTTGTAATAAAAACAGTGATGTCATCTGCATAAGCTGATAATACCAAATTCGCACTTTCACCCCCATTTTGAATCTCTACACCTTTTAGGTCTTTTTTCAGTCTGTGTAACAACGGTTCAATCATCAGACTGTATAACTGACCAGATAACGGACAGCCCTGTCGAATCCCTCGACCAATAGGAACGGGAGCGCTTAGACCCCCACCAGCCTTAACCATAATACATACATCAGAATATAACAACTTTACATATGATAACATAATTTCACCAAACCCAAAGTTTTTTAAAACATTGAAAAGATACCCATGATCGACCCTATCAAATGCCTTTTCCTGATCTAATGATAAAATACCCAGATTAATATTATTAAGATGGCCAAAATCAACTAAATCCCTTAACAGATATATATTATCTAAAATTGACCTCTCTGGGACACAGTACGTTTGCTCTTTCTCAATTAAAAACTGTAAACAATGTTTGATTCTGTTAGAAAGACATTTGGATAAAATCTTATAGTCCAAGCATAAAAGAGACACCGGTCTCCAGTTCTTCAGGCAGCATAAATCCCCTTTTTTTGGAAGCAAAGATAAAACTGCACGGCGACAGCTTACAGGTAGTGACTTTTCTTTAAAACAACTTAAAAATACTTCATGTAAATCCTCTCCTATAATAGTCCAAAACTGTTTATAAAACTCCACAGGCAGTCCATCTATTCCCGGAGAGCGTCCCGAGGACAGTTGCTGCATCGCCTCCGTTAGCTCCTCAAAACTGATCTCATTGTCCAGCCATTCCTTCTGTTCATCAGGTAACTTTGGCAAGTCTTGGAGTAATTCCGCAGCACTGTTAGAATCACAAGATTCTTTGCTGTATAGCTTCCCATAAAAGTCAACTGCCATTCTTTTTATTTCCACTGGGTCAGTTGTTATGGATCCATCAGTACGTCGCAGGTGAAACATGTGTTTTTGTTGTACATTTTTCTTCTCTAAATTAAAAAAATAGGAGGTGGGAGCATCCATGTCTTTGATGGAGCAGTATCTTGCTCTGATCAGTGCCCCCTTCGTCTGTTCCTGTAGAAAAGATCCAAGCTCCATTCTTTTCTTTTTCAGAAAGTCCTTCTGCACCGCTCCAGGATCATCCATAAGGCTTTTTTCTAATTTCATAATGTCTTTCTCCAGTCCTTTTATTGTTGTTTTAATACGTGATGAAGAGTGCAGGGTATAGTTCTGACAAAAGACTCGTATTTGAGCTTTACCCACGTCCCACCACTGACTCAGACTCTCAAAAGAACTCTTCTTCACTCGCCATTCATCCCAAAACAATCTAAATCTTTCAGTAAACAAAACATCTTGTAAAAGTTTGGTGTTAAAATGCCAATAATAAGTTTTTTTTGACAGTTCTTTCAGATTTAAAACTAGACTAACCATATGATGGTCTGAAAAGCCATTGGGTGAATGAAAAACATTTGCTACTCTATTATTCCATGTTTTTGTAAGATAAAAACGGTCCAATCGAGCCCCACAAATCACATTATCAGTCACTTTAACCCATGTGTACTGCCTTTCCTTCTTATTCCTCATTCTCCATACATCCATCAAAACATTTTTTCCCATTATTTTAGAAAGTACTAAGCTGGATTGGTGATGTGGTTCCACTCCATTCCTATCAACAGTAAAATCCGTTGTACAGTTCCAATCTCCCCCCAAAACAACACACACACCATCATTAATCGTCTTTAACGCTTCATTTAGTTTTATAAAAACCTTCACCCTTTCCGACCCGTTATTTGGGGCATAAACATTAACAAAAGCAAACAAAAAACCACAAAACTCTATCTTTGTTAATAAAATCCTCCCTTTCTCAATTTCCTCCACAGCTAAAATGTTAAAATTCATATTCTTTGAGAATAAAATAGCAACCCCAGCACTATTGCTTGAGCCATGACTTAAAACTAGCTTCCCACCCCACCACATACCCCACTCCACCTCATTATTAACGTCAGTGTGTGTTTCCTGTAGGAAAGCAACATTAATTTGTTTTATCTTTAAAAACTCTGAAACTACTGCTACTACTACTAACTACTACTACTGCCAACCTTCAGACACTCCATAGAGAAGAGAAAGAGAGAAAAAAGGGACAGAAACAGAAGAAACCATAGTGAAAAAGACACTCTTTGTAACTTATCCATTTTTTTAATTATTCGAAGCACTAGACCTGCCTTGACGTAACTTCGTTAAAATTTTCTTTAGACGAAATCTCTTTTTCTTGCTTAGCTCATCAAAGCTTACTGTTCTTTGCAACAAAGTGGCTGAAGCAATAAATTTATCCAAATCCGGGAAAAAATCACTGACTTCCACCACTTTCCCAAAAGTAACATCCAAAAATTCATTTATTTCTTGCAGTGTGTAGACATTTTCCACAACCTGGGAACCAACTTCAGAAACATCTGAAAGAGCATCATCGTTGTCATTACTCATTATAGACCCCTGTGATGTTTCTAATTGAGTCTCAATTCCATTTCCACCATCCTCAACAAACACCATTTCTCCACTTACTCCCGCCGTAACCTCATCCTCGTTTGTCATTACCATTTCCTCAGCAATAACTATTTCTCCACTTCGTCCCGCCGTAACCTCACCTTCATCTGCCATCACCAAATCCTCACCAATCACTGTTTCTCCACTTCCTCCCGCCGTAACCTCACCTTCATCTGTCATCCCCCTTTCCTCAGTATTTCTGTTTTGGTCCACAGTAACAGTAGACCTCACCTTACCTACAACACCAGCAGCACCACCACCATCACCACCATCATCATCCTCATGCACCTCACTCTCCACCTGAGGCTGTTCTTCCCTTTCCTTTGATCCCTCACCTGCAGCATCAGCACCCTGCTGTGTATTCTCCCTGACCTGACTTTTGTGTGGACACACCACCCTTTTATGCCCAACGTCTCCACATTCAAAGCATTTCATGCTTCCACTACTCGCATACACCTGATAAGATTTCCCTTCATGCCACAGTCTAAAAGAAACATTCAAATCCGGTTCGCTCAGAAACATAAAAACTTGTCGCCTGAATGACAATACATGCTTTAAAGCCGCATTTTTACAACCAAGTGAAACCATTTTGATCGGGCTAGCGAACTTCCCGTAGCTCGCCAGAGATCGTTCAATCTCGCTGTTTTTAATGAAAGGTGGGACATTTGAGATTGTAACTCTCGTCGTCGGTGTAACCAGCGGTGAAACGGTAATAAAAGCGCCACTTACCACAACACCGTTGCTTATCAGCCGACTGACCAAGACTTCCTCCTTCACAAAGATCACTACTGCCTTGCTCATACGGGAGGCCGAGCAGATGTTTTCGTACCCGATCTGCTCGCCCGCTGCCAGTAAAACATCCTCCACCGTGACGCCAGGTTCAACCATACACCTGACGCCATGACGGAGCGAGAGAGACGCCGCTCCACTCTCAGGGAGGGACGCCATCCCGACTCCGCCACACCCTACACCAACACTATAACTTACTTTTCCTAAAATAAATCAATAAACTAATCCGTTATAACTTCAAAGTAAAGAGAAAAGAAAAGGAAAAAATAAACCATTAGACGCACTCTCCCCGTGTTCACCCTCACACGCACTCACACACTCCCAGCATGCAGAGAGAGAGAGAGAGAGAGAGAGAGAGAGAGAGAGAGAGAGAGAGAGAGAGAGAGAGAGAGAGAGAGAGAGAGAGAGAGAGAGAGAGAGAGAGAGAGAGAGAGAGAGAGAGAGAGAGAGAGAGAGAGAGAGAGAGAGAGAGAGAGAGAGAGAGAGAGAGAGAGAGAGAGACCATGAGGACAGCTTAACTGCTGAGGTCTCAGTTATGGTTTATCAATTAAGTGTCAATTTGGGCTCAGATGTTTCTCCTACAATCCCTTAGGTCAAATAAATGTATACAAAAATTAGACAATGGTTTATACAATAATATAACCTGTAGAGCTAAAACCAAATGGAGAGCAAAGCGCAGATAAGTTGTGCTTGGGAGATTTTTGTTTTCACAATATGAGACAAAGTCTACTTATAGTATTTTCACTTCTGACATTCTAGAGAAGACACACGAATTTACTGACTTATTTTTTCTCAGGAGAAAAATACATAAGAAAGGGGAGATCATAAATCGACTTTTTATATGCTATCACAAGGGTTCCCAAACTGGAGTATGAGGGGATCGCAGTGGGTTTGTGAATTGATGAAAAGCCAATACTTAATTAAAGCATAATAATATAAAATTAAAATAAATGATACAAAAACAATCAAAATAAAATGCTTAATAAAAAAAAGAGAATATTTTATTTTACTAATACTGTGTTTGACCCCTTTTCGCCTTCAGAACTGCCTTAATTCTCCATCGCATTGATTCAACAAGGTGCTGAAATCATTCTTTAGAAATGTTAGCCCATATTGATAGGATAGCATCTTGCAGTTGATGGAGATTTGTGGGAAGCACATCTAGGGCATGAAGCTCCCGTTCCACCACATCCCAAAGATGCTCTATTGGGCTGAGATCTGGTGACTGTGGGGGCCATTTTAGTACAGTGAACTCATTGTCATGTTCAAGAAACCAATTTAAAATGGTTTGAGCTTTGTGACATGGTGCATTATCCTAAGTAGCCATCAGAGGATGGGTACATGGTGGTGATAAAGGGATGGACATGGTCAGAAACAATGCTCAGGTAGGCTGTGTCATTTAAACGATGCCCAATTGGCACTAAGGGGCCTAAAGTGTGCCAAGAAAACATCCCCCACACCATTACACCACCACCACCAGCCTGCACAGTGGTAACAAGGGATGATGGATCCATGTTCTCATTCTGTTTACACCAAATTCTGACTCTACCATCTAAATGTCTCAACATAAATCGAGACTCATCAGACCAGGCAACATTTTTCCACTCTTCAACTGTCCAATTTTGGTGAGGTCGTGCAAATTGTAGCATCTTTTCCCTATTTGTAGTGGAGATGAGTGGTACCCGGTGGGGTCTTCTGCTGTTGTAGCCCATCCGCCTCAAGGTTGTGCGTGTTGTGGCTTCACAAATGCTTTGCTGCATACCTCGGTTGTATTGAGTGGTTATTTCAGTCAAAGTTGCTCTTCTATCAGCTTGAATCAGTCGGCCCATTCTCCTCTGACCTCTAGCATCAACAAGGCATTTTCGCCCACAGGACTGCCGTATACTGGATGTTTTTCCCTTTTCACACCATTCTTTGTAAACCCCAGAAATGGTTGTGCGTGAAAATCCCAGTAACTGAGCAGATTGTTAAATACTCAGACCGGCCCGTCTGGCACCAACAACCATGCCACGCTCAAAATTGCTTAAATCACCTTTCTTTCCCATTCTGACATTCAGTTTGGAGTTCAGGAGATTGTCTTGACCAGGACCACACCCCTAAATGCATTGAAGCAACTACCATGTGATTGGTTGATTAGATAATTGCATTAATGAGAAATTGAACAGATGTTCCTAATAATCCTTTAGGTGAGTGTATATTTATATCATACAATATCGTACATGTATATCATATAATATATATCATATATTATAAAAGACCTATAGGGTGAATTAAAACAGGCTATAGTCTACCACCTGGTATTGTAAATAATTTTTACACCCCAATAATAATACGTTTATTACGATATCTCAAAGGTCAAATCTCGGTTGTTGATCTGTTAGGATGTTGTCTCTCCATGGTGCACTAATGGGAACACA
The DNA here is from genome assembly GCF_024679245.1 of Pseudorasbora parva. Classification (NCBI taxonomy): domain Eukaryota; kingdom Metazoa; phylum Chordata; class Actinopteri; order Cypriniformes; family Gobionidae; genus Pseudorasbora; species Pseudorasbora parva. The sequence continues at coordinate 29,836,074 of NC_090184.1, forward strand.
CGTAGTGCTAGCAGAGAGACCTTAGTCTATAGTTCATTAGGCCTATAATAATAACGCGTCATTAGCGCGCAGCAGAAACTGGGACAGGAGGGAAGGAAGGGGGTTAACTAACACAATGCTGATTTATGTTCGTATGATGATTAATTTTCTTTCATCATCAGAGCAAAAAAAAAGTCCTATTCCACTCTCTGATGAATAACCATTCTATATACAATGCCAAAAAATGTAGAATTTATGGCTCGATGTGGGTCAATATCAACGTGTCTAGCAACGTAGGGAAGAGGAGGTAGCCTACACCTGCGATGAAACGCACTGACGCTGTCCAATATAATTTATTGCAGGCCTATATGTTTTTAAACTAACATATGGCTAGCAGACGGCTGTGTTGTGATACCTGTTCGATCGGCTTGAGTTTTTCCTCCCGCACTCCATCTCACACACAACATTCTCCACTCAGATCCGACTCGCCATGAAGCTGGATTGGACTGTCAGCTGTTATTACCTCGCGAAACGCATTGTGGGAAATGTAGTTCCTGTCCTGTGACTAGTGTGGGTCATTCTTTCTTACAATTCAGTGTAGGTAAGTTTAGGTCCCAAATAAAAGCATTTATCTATATATGGTAGGTGACCACTATTTTAGAAGTTATTGTTTCAAAAAAAAAAAAAACACAATTTAGTCATTCAGCTTAAATTATATGATGAATAATTTAGAATTATCTTTTTATGATGAAACAAATGTACTTTTTTGTAGGAATGATCCATACAAACTAATGATTACAGAGAAAGAATTAAAAATGTTGAATATTGAAAAAAGTTGTCCAGACTTTATTTTAAATAAAAAGTGCACAAAACAGCTTGAGTGTAGCTTGTTTGAAATAGCCTACTGTTATCTCTGAACTAATCCCCATATCACACACATACTCATACACACAAACAAAAAACATAAAAGGGAATTGGAGAAAATAATATATAAGCTACTTGTTTCATAATGATCACAAACATTCTGTCATGTATAACATGTAAGAAATGTTTTGCAATGTCAAATACAAATATGCACATAATTATTTAACAAATTAATTTTATATTTAACATTTTATGATCAATTAAAACAGTCTGTAACTGTAGGTCTCAACCATACAAATATGTGTGGAAAAAATGCAAATGCTTCTTTTGGTATGTAGTGTGAAAATGTGACGATGCATTCTGAGAATGTACAATCCGGATTTAACACGAACAGTGCTGCCCACAGGTAAAAGCACATTGCACATTTGTAAAAAAAAAAAAAAACAATCCCCCCTTTTTTTAAATGACAAAACATTTTGATTTCCATAAAATAAACACAATCCTTGAACTAGTTTAGCCTGTTTTCAGTAGAAAACCGTTTCTCATAAAGTATCTTTTAAAAACATCTTCATTTCCAATGCACTTTCCCTAGTATTTTAAGAATGTTTTTGCCCAAACTTGACAGAAAATCAAATCAAATATTATATTACAAGCTGAGTCATGGTGTCACAGCACTTAACAATCCATGTTAAGGAATCAGACACCTATCATTACTTAAAATAATACATGACACTCTTCACAAAATAATGCAGGAATACACTTTTACAAGTTTTGCGTGTCTCAAACGGCTTTCAGGCTCTCGCTCTCTATCATCTCGATGTTTTGATGTGGTCTCCCGTGCAAGTCCAGACTTGAGTCTTTTAGGACACAATGTAGCGCGTCATCTGTCTTTAGCTTTAAATCTGTCATCTGCATTTCTCAGAGCTTTATAATTTACACAATCTTTTGTGGCCAACGATACTTATCATTTCACTGTTAATGCTGTTGTCATTCTCACGTGGGGAACTCGTTTGGACGCATTTTATCTCTGTTCTCAGAAACAGAATCATCTTAAGTTAAAAAGCAACTAAAATGTTACAAAAAACAAAAACCAGTACAGCCTACAGGAAGTCCAGTTGAGTTCAGAGTACAAATGCCGGTTTGAATAATTTAGATTCATCTCTAATGTGATTTGATTCATTTAACACCTATATAGGAACTCTACCAGATACATTTTGCTTATGCAATACCACAGTCTTGACGGACACATTTGAGGGCACGTCTGGTAAGGTCACATTCCAGCAGAAAATAGTTAGCAAGATTGTTTTCTATGTGCAAAAGGTCTTCATAACACCAATGCCTTTGCACGTTCACATCCAGGTTACTGTTGAACATCTTGTAGACTTTTTTGGTACAGCCAGCTGGGTCCAACCTTCATCAGGACCTCTTTATGATTTTTAAAGCAGATTTGGGATAGTAGATAAATCAACGGGTGCACATGAAAGCTCCGTTTGTAGGTGTCATCTGGTCTGAGTTTCCTTAAGCGTAGTGAGGATGTGGAGGCTGAGCTGTATAACTGAAACCTGTCCCCGTGTCCCAGTCCCTGACAGCTCAAGTCAAATGTCTCTGGCCTCAACCTGATATATCGATGTCCCTTCAGAGTGCAGTCAGTCTGGTAGAACTGCCCTACGCATGGTTGAAGCTATGACAGGTTTCCAGATAGCCCTGGAGAAGAGATGGACAGTGAAAAAAATAAGGGATGGAGAAAAAAAGAAAGAATGAATGAATTTGAGCAAGGATGCATTAAAGAGATACTTCACCCAAAAATGAAAATTTGATGTTTATCTGTTTACCCCCATGCAGGGCATCCAAGAAATAGATGACTTTGTTTCTTCAGTAGAACACAAATGCAGATTTTTAACAGTCTGTCAGTTGTATAATGCATGTGAATGCTAACATATGATATTATGAGAACTATGAGATTAAAAACAAAAACAAATCCACATTAGACACTGTGGCTTGTGACGACACATTGATGTTTTAAGACACTAAATGATCAGTTTGTATGAGAAACCAAACAGTATTCATACAAATTTTTACCTCTTAATACGCTACTATGTCCAACAGCCTTCCGCATGTGATCACTTCCTGTGAGTGAGGTCAATGTACACGATCTGACGAAGAGATACGCGTGGGAGATCACTTGTGACGTTTGTGTCAGATCGTGTACATTGACCTCACTCACAGGAAGTGATCACACAGAGAAGAGACTGTTCAACGGTTGAAGTTAAAAATCTTCATTTGTGTTCTACTGAAGAAACAAACACACCTACATCTTGGATGCCCTGGGGGTAAGCAGATAGACATCAAATTATCCCTTTACATTTATCAAAAGTGAGAGTAAAGACATTTATGTTACAAAATAAATGTTTATCTGTTCATCAAAGAATCTTGAAAGTTTCCACACAAATATTAAGCAGCACAACCGTTTTCAACATTGATAATAATAAATGTTTCTTGAGCAGCAGATCATCATATTAGAATGATTTCTGAAGGACACTGAAGACTGAAACAATTCTGCTGAAAATTCGCCTGTGCCCTCACATGAATAAAATACATTTAAAAAAAAAAAAGTAAAAAAAAGGAAAACAGTTATTTTAAAATGGTATTAATTCACAATTTTGCTGTTTTTAGTGTATTTTTGATCAAATAAATGTAGTCTTGGTGAGCATAAGAAACTTCTTTAAAAAACATTTAAAAAAACCGACCCCCAACATATTGAAAGGTACTTGGGAAGTTAGTAAACAATAGATGACCATTTATAAAGTCCATATCCAATCCATTTTTTTTAAGGTTTATACATCTAATATAACTCTAATAGTTGATAGAAAAAATAAATGCTAATAGTAATTGCTAATTTTGCTAAAAGTAATCACATTCAAAGAGCGGATATTTAAATTTTAGAAACATATCACTATTTTTCTCACACTGTATAATTGGGTCTATAACATGGAAATTAATAGCTGGCTTTATGCAGTTGGAATAGTGTCACTTTCAAGAGGATCAACATATTGCCCTGCACTGAAGCATAACAAAACTCCTAGATAGAGATAAACAGGCACAAATACTTGCAACTCCACAACTTTCATTTTTCATTATGCAACATTATCGCCTTTAGGTCATTCCACCTGCTGCAGAATCTTTCTTCCTCATTTTTCTCTTTATTCACACACACCTCTGCTAAGCAGCTGTAAGTTGCGCCCTTCCTCTTGTACTTGTAGTTGTAGAACCTGCTGGAGAAGCTCTTGTCTCAGAGTCTCCTGAACCAAACCCATCCGCTCCAACTTCTCGCCATTCAGTCTCAAGAGAGCACGACCTGACAAAGACAAATAAGAGAGAAAATTTCAGTAGGCATAAGCTCTTTGAAAACACACAAGCTCTGCAGTCTCTGCATTATGTATGCACAGTTTTGCTGGCAGCTATAAACAAGTTACAGCATTGCAAATCCCCATAAGGTTATTATCGTTGTGTTCCCAGTGATCTTTGCATGTGTGACTATGGTAACATGCTGTGTGGAACTGCTGCCTGAGGGCACAAGCCGCCCCGGGTTTATTTCCCACTTTGTATCCAACTGAGCCTCTCGTGCTGTGACTCTAAACACTTCAGTCCACAGCTTTGCAGAAAAACCATTGTGGCTGTCTTTCGTCCTCATTTTTTTTAACTCCCTGAATTTCTTTTCTCTCAATTTCCTTTTCTTTCGATTTCGCCCAGTGTGTCTGTGATCTTGATGCTTTGTGTCCAAAGAGAGAGAAGAGAAGAACCACATGGCTCCCAAGTGAGCGAGATCATGCTCAAGGAGTGAGTGGGAGAAGCAGCGGTCTAAGCTGCGAGTGGGACCCTGTGACACTCAGATATGAGACGTATATACACTCTAGAACTCTTCAAACACGAGAAAAACATGGTAAAATAATAAAGAATGATAATATCAGAGTTATTAGTGTGGTTGAGAGGTCAAGGTTTGGTTGGTGAGGATGACCACATTTGCCCCTGTTGGTAGATGCTGAAACTACACCTACATCGGACTGCATCTCTGCACTGATGGCCAATCAAACATTTAATGTATAACATCTTAATGTTTTGGCAAACATCATACACTACTGTTCAAAAGTTTTGTGGTCAGTAAGATATTTTAAAATAAGTATTTTTTAAATGTATTTGATTAAAAAAAATACAGTAAAAATTAACATAGATGATTAAATATATTTTAAAATGTAATATATTCCTGTGATGGCAAAGCTGAATTTTCAGCATCATTACTTCAGTATTTAGTGTCACATGATCTTTCAGAAATCATTGTAATATGCTGATGTTGTGTTTAAATTATAATTATATTACTTATTATTACAACAGTTGAGCAGCTTAATATTTTTGTGGAAGCATGACACATTTTTTCCAGGATTATTTGTTGAATAGAAAGAAAAAAACAACAGCGTTTTTTTGTCACAAAGTAAATCTTTACTCTCACTTTTGAATAAATGAACGCCTGCATTGCTGAATAAATAATTAAAAAATAAAATACAATCATACTACCCCCAAACATTTGAATGGCAGTGTATAATATTGTTAATATTATCATATTATATGACATTTTAATATTAGGGGAAAACGGGGCACAACTTAACATGGGGTTAGTTGTAACACACATGGTTTAACACTTTCCACACATGCCAGGATGACAAAACTTAGTGTGTTTACTAGTAACCATAACAACATTATTTTGAGTTGATTTATTTTTTACAATATTATTTTGAGTTTTCAAAACAAAAAAAGATATTACCGAGCATTTATTTAACCATAGCAAAAATGAATTTCTTACTCAAGTTTATTTTTTTAAAACAATACAGATCTGATATTATTCATCTATCTGTTATTTCTTTGATGCTGATCTGCAGAAGACACGAGCCGGGTTTAAACCTCAGTCGTGCAGATGAGGCATGTTGTCACACTGCATTATAATGAGCCCCTATTAGAACTACGCTATTATATTATGTACTTTTATGAATTCTATTGAGAAACCATGAGTAAAAGACTGAGAGTCAATGTTCAGAGATTATTCATTATGCTGTATATCTGTATGTAACAACGTGTTCGTTGTCAATGATTAAAAAATGGCATTATTTTATTTGAAAAAGTTAATTGGATTTTATTGACAAAATATTTTTGTTTATCTTGGATATCTTTTTTCATTATATCAGATAACATTTTAAGCTGTCATTTAGTCATGCTACATTGTGCTTCTCACATGTTACAAAGATAACAGTAAAATAGAGATTGTTGTTTTTCCGATGCCCATAGTATCTTGAGCCTCGTTTCCGCTGCAGGAACTTTCCTCAGGAACTAGGAACTTTGGGGTGGTACTTGGTGTGTTTTAACCATGTTAAGCCTTATGTGAAAAATCTGGGAGTCTGGGCAGTGCTCTAAAGCTTGATAGTCAAGTTAATCAGGTTGTAAAATCAGGTATTGTACAGCACGCTGGTCAACCGCAGTTGTTTTTAATTGTGCTTTATAAATAAATCAAATTGAATCTTTTTGGAGGCCCTTAAAATCTTGAAATTGACACATTTGTTCTTTGTCTTTCACAGCTCAGGCAAGTAGCTGTGCATGTTTGTGTGACGCCGTCAGCTATAGAGTTGTCACGATGCCATTTTCCTGATGAGGATGAACATTACATAGCATGTTTGTCTCAGATGAATGGCTCAGAAACAAAACAGAGTGCCTGTTAGCATATATGGCAGATTTCTAATCTTGTGCTTTTGAGTTTCCTGAGCCAGTGCTAGAACATTATTGTTATTTTTAGAATATTGAAAATGGAGCAGGAACGTAAAGCACAGTAAACTGTAAATTCAGAGGTTGAGAATGAAATAGTGTCAGTTGTTTGACAAGACATATATTTTTTAGGAGATGACTGGTCAGCTGACCTTCAGCTAATAAGATTGTTTTTTTTTGTAGGGTCGCTACTATGATGTTATACAGAGATTTTATACAGAATGTCACAATATGCAATTCCATATGAATAATGACTTACATCATACAGCTATATAAATGATATACAATAACTACAATAGTTTTGTAAATTGGATTACACACCTGTAATTGCGTGGTTGGAAAAGGCTTCAACGTAGGTCAAGTAGTTGTGAGGACAGTGCTTCTTCAGCCATCTGCACACATCCTGCTGAGACCACAGAACCACTGGCCTGGAGAGACACGGCAAGGTGGGGCTGGTGTGGTAAACAGAGTACGATTCACCTGAACGTAACTGAAAGAGAAAGAAATAGAGCATGGGGAAGAGAGAGAGACAGGGAAACTAATTTAAATATGGATTTCACATTAAAGTGGAAGAGAAAACAAATCTCAAAACGTGACTGAATTGTATGCATCCTTCTGGAGTCCTACCATGCCTGAATGCACAACTTTTTATAGAATTACTAATTTGAAACCATACTCTAGCACAGTAATAAAAAAAGAATATAAACGGATAAACAGCTCTCCCTCCTGCTAAAACCTCTGGGAAATATACATGTTTGTGTGTGTGTGTGTGTGTGTGTGTGTGTGTGTGTGTGTGTATGTGTGTTTTAAATAATGCTCCAAGTCATGCACTGGCAGTGATTAAGATGGATGATTTCATCTCATGCAGCCACCTGATTGGTCGCCTAATGGACATGGCTATGATTCCGCACATCGAGCTGTATAAATGAAGGGCATTCGAGAATGATTAGCATTCGTTACAATGACTGCGCTAGTGACATGAGCCACAATAACTCCTTTGACCTTCATCGCACACTTCCATATGATCACAGACTAATCCACATTTAGAGCCAGTGAGAGTTTATGAGGGCTTAATGCATCGGTGACTTACAATATTATGATATTGTTTAATGTGACATCAAACGAGCACTGCAAAAAATTGCAAAGAAGTGTTGTGTTGCAAAGAAATTGATCATTTTATTCAGCAAGGACAGAATCAGTTGATCAAAGTGACAGTTAGGTATTTATAATGTTACATACACTCAAATGATTATTAGGGACACCTGTTCAATGTTTCATTAATGCAATTATCTAATCAACCAATCACATGGCAGTTGCTTCAATGCATTTAGGGGTGTGGTCCTGGTCAAGACAATCAAGAAAGAAAGGTGATTTAAGCCATTTTGAGCGTGGCATGGTTGTTGGTGCCAGACGGGCCGATCTGAGTATTTCACAATCTGCTCAGTTACTGGGATTTTCATGCACAACCATTTCTGGGGTTTACAAAGAATGGTGTGAAAAGGGAAAAACATCCAGTATGCGGTAGGGCTGCATATTGCCAAGAATCTGGCGATACAATACGCATCACGATACAGGGGTTATGATACGATATATTGTAATATTATAAGAGAGGCAATATATTGCGATATTTCTTTTTTGTGTGTTTTTTAAAAATAATTTAAAAGAATAAAGAACACAACCATATGCACGAGACAAAGTATTTTATTTAATTAATACAGTATAATTTATATCACTAATCACTATTTTGTGCAATCTAAGTAAAGGGGAATGTAAAGTGACTGCAGGATTCTTTATGTGTATATGTTTTAAAGGTTCACAGTATAGCAGTGGATATTTAACAACAGAAAGTGCAGTCTATTTCATGACTGAATGACTGTTTGTTTTATATTTAATACAGTTAAGCTATTTTCTATAAAGCAGTCTTTTGTATAAAGTGCTATTTCAATTACTGAACTGCAGAGCTGGTACATGCATATCCACATCGATATGATCTTTCATTCTGCTGCCACACTGTAAAAGCCAATAGTTATTCTTACGTAGACTCTTTAATTAACTTTACTTAATGTCCAATAATTTGTTGAACTTACTTTAAAAAAAAAGTCATCTGAACGATTTGCATGCTACTGCATTTGTTACTCAGAAAACCCAAGCAAACATTACTTGACTGGTTTGAGTAACATTTTGCCAAAGCAAAAAAAAACAAACAAAAAAAAAAACAAGTGGGCGGGCAAAAGGTTGAGGCGGGGCAGTTCTTAATATACTTTTCACTCATTTCCTCCACTTCTGGAGTCATCGTTCCTCTTAGTCGCATTCACTCATTTTCCAGTCATCTTGAATGTTATTGACAATACAACTAAATACTTATATTTGCGTCACAAAAGCTGACTACATAAATGTATGTTGATTTCCTAAAATTTCTCACCATTATGGTGATCAGTGTTTCCTTTGGTTGGGCACTTGGAACTTCATTTATATTACTATAAATCTCTTCTTATTGATGCAGCAGTGCATCGCGAAATCAGTTATCTGATATATAAATGCATATATATATATATATATATATATATATATATATATATATATATATATATATATATATATATATATATATATATATCTTTCACAAACATTTCGCAGCACAACTATTTTTAACATTGATAACAATAAGAAAAGTTTTTACTAAGCATATTAAAATGATTTCTGAAGGATCATTTGAAATGAAGACTGGAAAAATGATGCTGAAAATTCAGATTTTCCATCACAGGAATAAAATACATTAAAATAGAAAAAATTGTATTATTATTATTAATAATAATAATAGATTTTATTTATAATGCACTTTTCATTCCGAAGAATCTCAAAGTGCAACAAAGGGAAAAAATAACAAAAAATGACAATAACAAGTAAAAAATATAGAATACTACAAACAATCAACCAACACAGAAAACTCAACATGAACAGAGCTGATGGTGAACAGAAAGCTGCTGGTGGAAGTCTCTGTAAGCTCCGCAGCACACTGTGATCCACTCCATGTTTTACATTTCTCCCAGTGGCAGTGTCCTGATGACGTCGTCGAGGCATGACAGCTGAAGACCAGATGATCGGTCTTCATGACGATTCAGACGATGGGGATCGCCGCAGCACCATGCAGGAGGCAGATA